>NW_021703781.1:57741483-57762579 GCF_005190385.1 Monodon monoceros
TTCCCTGCTTTGTTTTGTTTCAGTTTGAAAGCTACCATGAAAGAATGCTTCTTTGGAAACAACTAGGCCTGTGTTGGACGCTTGCCCAGTGGAAACGCACAAAGTGTGGGTTCATATGTCACCAGATTTCCTTAGCACAGTAACCCAATCGTTAAGTTTCTTTTGTTGTTGTTAATTCAAACTGTAAACCCTCAGATATGCACACCCTTTTCTAAAAGAGATGGCTTAAAGAGAGTAATTCAGTGGGAAAGGAGTCAACTCCCCAGGAAGCCTTCTTAATTAATTATTGTTATTTATATTGGGGGACAGAATGATAACTGATTCCATTTTAAGTAGGCTTCAAATGTGGGTAATTCGAAAGTCTCACCTTCGGTGGGATGTGTGTCCTTTACACAGCTCTTTGGGGTATTTGGAATGGGTGGCAAGCAGTGGTAATGGTCCCCCTCCATTCAGGACCCTCTCTCTCTCCCTGTCCATCTGCCCTTCCCCAGCCCTCACACCAGCAGGCACCTACTTGAGTTTATGTAGCCACTGCTGCCATGCATCAGGCTCTGTTTCTCCAGCCGGCTCCCTCCACCAAGACAGCCTGTTTTAGCATAGCCGTTGCTGGTGCCCCCTTCTGCAGAAAGGAGGAGCAGGTGACAATTTACAAGTGGAGTCAGTGCAGAGGGTTTCCTCGTTCCCTGCCCCTCGGAAGCCTTCCCTGGCTTCTCACACACGAGGCTCTTGGTTTGGGGCCCCTTTCCCACCTGCACTGCACGATACATGCTGCCGTGCTCTCGGTTCGTTTGTTTTTGATACAAATGTCAAGAGCAAATATTCTACCCAATTTAAGAAGAGAGTCCCTGGGTGGAGCACAGCAAGCTACTGATTAAGAAAATTAAATATTTGAAAAGTCAGCAAGTGATGAAAACTCCTTGAGGCCAAGGCCTGGGTTGGGCTTGCTTTTTTTGAATGCCTGGTCGGTACACTGGACATGGCAGCCACTGGAAGTGTTAGAGGGATGAGTGAGAGCTCTGGGTTGCTGGTGTTTCACCTGGCAGCCCATCATGCTCCAGCCTCGTGTGTGGATGGAGGGATCTCCCCACTCCCCACACTGAGCCAGGCTTCCCAAGAGGTGCAGGGCTAGTTTGAGGGCTCAGATTCTCCATTATAGAATCCACTAACCCTAATAACCTCCTGAGAAAAAAGTGGATTCAGACAGAAGCCTGGCTGTGGTTCCCTCCTCCCACCCCAGGCCCAGGCTGGATAAGATTTCTGAAATTTTAGTGTCTAGATCAGGCAAACTTATAGAGACAGAAAGTAGATTTGTGGTATTCAGAGGCTGGGGAGAAGGAAGGGGGAATGGGAGTGACTGCTAATGGCCATGGAGGGTTTTTTTGAGTGATGGAAATATTCTAAAATTAGATTGTTGCAAAGGGGCTGCACGACTCTGGAAATACACTAACAACAATTGAATTATATACTTTGAACGGGTGGATTTTGTGGGATATAAGGTAATTTCAATACAGCTGTTTAAAAAAAAAGATTTCAGGGCTTCCATGGTGGCGCAGTGGTTAAGAGTCCGCCTGCCGATGCAGGGGACACAGGTTCGTGCCCTGGTCTGGGAAGATCCCACATGCCGCGGAGCGGCTGCGCCCGTGAGCCATGGCCGCTGAGCCTGCGTGTCCGGAGGCTGTGCTCCGCAACAGGAGAGGCCACAACAGTGAGAGGCCCGCGTACCGCAAAAATAAATAAATAAATAAATAAAAGATTTCAGATATTTTGGACTTGCTCAACGGGAGAGTGAGTACCCACGGAAAAGGTTACATGTGGAGCCCTTCACACAGGCTTTGCTGAGAAGAAAGCTCTCAAGATGGTCACTTACTTGGTGGTAAGGACGTAAGTCTTGTAGTTATTGTTTCCGTGATAACTAGAAAAAGACAAAGAAAAGATGAGATCTTAAGTAATGTACTGAAATCTCTGTACTTTGGCAAGGTCTCACATCGTTCACACGTTCGGCTCATTAAATTAGGTTCAATATAGACTTTTATACACTTGTGCTTTAAGGTATTTGATCTGACCCACTGTAAAAGCAAATAGGTGCAATAACAATAGGGCTTAACGTACCTGGAAAACAGGTTTATATCCCTTTGGTACCAAAAGTAGTTAGTTACCCACTGATTTGAACAATGAGTTGTCTTGCATTAATGTCTCTCATATAACAATTAGATCTAGTCCAGGCCTGGATTTGCCCTTGAAGGGGGATCAGGCCCTCAAGTCACTCTCTTTCTCTGCACTGCCCCTTCTGAATGGTCACCCAGTCCAGCGGAGGCCAGCACGTCATCCTGGCTGACTACACCGTGATGCAAATAATTACCTTGGACCTCTTTATGAATTTGGGGGTGTCTCAAGGACATCATAATTCATTCTAAAGTCTTCAGGGCCACCCCTGAGTGTGAGGAGGTGTAGGAAGGAAGGGGGCCGGTAAGTCACATTTGGTGCTTCGACAGATGAACATCCAAGACAGACTTGAAGAACCAGTCCCTTTGCCTCCCGAAACTGAGAAGACTCCAAGTGATGGTGAGTCTATAGAGGTCACAAAAGCTTCCGGTGTTTTTGAAAAACACCAGTTAGAAGAAAGACCTCTTGCCTTCCTGAATCACTCTTTCCTCTACAGCAGCATGGGGAGGTGAGTAGATTCCCGAAACCATAACTGGGCCAATTCTGTGCTCTGCCTGTGACCATCACCAACCACTACCTCCCTCCGGGTTGGACATCAAGGAGCACCTATCTAGCTAAGGTCGCTGGTTTCTGGAAGCACCCTTCTCGTGCACACGCCCAAGCATATTCACATGCGTGTTGTGTATGCACGTATGGTTGGTGAAAGGAGAAAAGGATGAGGAAGATTGTGGGGCGTCACTTTGTGCTGCTGGCAACGGCTGCATCCCACACCCGTCTTACTGCTCCCTCACCCTTTCCTTCTTCACCCTGTGTGTTCCTATTAGCTTGGTTGTCCTAGCAGCGACATGGCGTTATGAATGGAGCAGAAGCATCATTCCATGCGTAAAAGGAAATGGTTTTTCAGACTAAAATGGCAGCTTGATTTGAATAATAGTCCTTGAGCTTCCACTAAACCTCTCATTGTGTGGACCTCTGGGATCCTATGACACATAAAAATAAATTCTTGCTTAGGCTAAAAGTTCCAAGTCTGTGGAGCCAGAATTTTTTATTGGCAATATATGAAAGTCACAGGATAAATGAAAGAGTCAGAGCTGTTAAGGGGCTATTTTAATGTCTCTGAGTTTATTATTTGTGCAATTTCACAAAAGAAATGTGTCTGTTTTCAGTTTTCAGTGTAGACTGCAACTGTGACACCAGTGTGATTCCAACTTTGTCCCTGCAATAATGGGATATTATTCTTTTGGATTTCTGTTGCCCTGTATCCCTAAAAAAGAACACGGTTAAATAAGCTGTTGTAAATTCATTCAACAGGATATTATGAAACCATTAAAAATGCTGGTTATAAAAACTGGAACACAGAAACGGTGATTTTCATCTTTGAAGAAAAAGCAGAACACATTTTGATTACAAGTGTGTTAAAAAAAATCAACAAAAGGCTTCTTATAGGAAGAAATAGTCTATTTAGGAAAACATTTAAAATGATACAGTGAGGAAAAAAAGCAAAAAGAAAAAGCTAAGAAAAAAACTAAAAACAAAAACATAAGAAATAGAAAAAAGATACAGTAATTGTGGTAGAATTAGGAATAAATTATTTACTCTTTCCAAAATGTTTTTTACTTTTATAATGACACATTTCATGCTCTTACGTCTTTCAGTGACTTCACTGCCATCTCGTTTGTTCTTCTTGGTTACATCCATACCATCGCCCCCTACGGAAAAAGCCAGAAACCATGAATAACCATGTCTATGACCATCACTTCATAAGTATAGGTCCCTACTATTCAAGCTGAGAACCAAAACTTGATTCCTAGAATTCAAAGCATAATTCTTTCATGTGTATATTTTTTTAACAAGAGTCATTCCCACTTCCTGTATCAGTGAGAGAGTAATTTAATAGTTCCACCTTGGATTCTACTCCTTTGTATTGGGATTTTTTTTTTTTTGAATGGAGACACCATAATTTATCTCATTCCCCACTGATAAAGATTTAAGTTGCTTTCAACTTTAACTTTTTATAATAGAAAATATATACAAACAGGGAGAATAGAACAATGAATATCCCTGTTCCCATAATCCAGCCACAACAATCAAAAATTCATAACCTGTTTCTTAATTTTATTTATTTTTTTATACAGGTTATTTGTCATCCATTTTATACACATCAGTGTATACATGTCAATCCCAATCGCCCAATTCATCCCACCACCACCACCCACCCCTGCCGCTTTCCCCCCTTGGTGTCCATACGTTTTTCTTCTACTTCTGTGGCTCAATTTCTGCTCTGCAAACTGGTTCATCTGTACCATTTTCTAGGTTCCACATATATGCATTAATATACGATATTTGCTTTTCTCTTTCTGACTTACTTCACTCTGTATGACAGTCTCTACATCCATCCACGTCTCTATAAATGACCCAATTTCATTTCTTTTTTATGGCTAATATTCCATTGTATATATGTACCACATCTTCTTTATCCATTCGTCTGTCGATGGGCATTTAGGTTGCTTCCATGACCTGGCTATTGCAAATAGTGCTGCAATGAACATTGGGGTGCATGTGTCTTTTTGAATTATGGTTTTCTCTGGGTATATGCCCAGTAGTGGGATGGCTGGGTCATATGGTAATTCTATTTTTAGTTTTTTAATGAACCTCCATACTGTTCTCCATAGTGGCTGTATCAATTTACAGTCCCACCAAAAATGCAAGAGGGTTCCGTTTTCTCCACCCTCTCCAGCATTTGTTGTTTGTGATTTTCTGATGATACCCATTCTAACCAGTGTGAGGTGATACCTCATGTAGTTTTGACTTGCATTTCTCTTAACAATTAGTGATGTTGAGCAGCTTTTCATGTGCTTCTTGGCCATCTGTATGCCTTCTTTGGAGAAATGCTTATTTAGGTCTTCTGCCCATTTTTGGATTGAGTTGTTTTTTTAATATTGAGCTGCATGAGCTGTTTATATATTTTGGAGGTTAATCCTTTGTCCATTGATTCATTTGCAGATATCTTCTTCCATTCTGAGGGTTGTCTTTTCATCTTGTTTATGGTTTCCTTTGCTGTGCAAAAGCTTTTACGTTTCATTAGGTCCCATTTGTTTATTTTTGTTTTTATTTCCATTACTGTAGGAGATAGAAAGATATCTTGCTGTGATTTATGTCAAAGAGTGTTCTTCCTATGTTTTCCTCTAAGAGTTTTATAGTGCCCAGTCTTACATTTAGGTCTCTAACCCATTTTGAGTTTATTTTTGTGTATGGTGTTAGGGAGTGTTCTAATTTCATTCTTTTACATATAGCTGTACAGTTTTCCCAGCACCACTTATTGAACAGACTGTCTTTTCTCCATTGTATATCCTTGCCTCCTTTGTCATCAATTAGTTGACCATAGGTGCGTGGGTTTATCTCTGGGCTTTCTATCCTGTTCCATTGATCTATATTTCTGTTTTTGTGCCAGTACCATATTGTCTTGATTACTGTAGTTTTGTAGTATAGTCTGAAGTCAGGGAGTCTGATTCCTCCAGCTCTGTTTTTTTCCCTCAAGACTGCTTTGGCTATTCGGGGTCTTTTGTGTCTCCATACAAATTTTAAGATTTTTTGTTCTAGTTCCATAAAAAATGCCATTGGTAATTTGATAGGGATTGCATTGAATCTGTAGATTGCTTTGGGTAGTATAGTCATTTTCACAATGTTGATTCTTCCAATCCAAGAACATGGTATATCTCTCCATCTGTTGGTATCATCTTTAATTTCTTTCATCACTGTCTTATAGTTTTCTGCACACAGGTCTTTTGTCTCCCTAGGTAGGTTTATTCCTAGGTATTTTATTCTTTTTGTTGCAGTGGTAAATGGGGGTGCTTTCTTAATTTCTCCTTCAGATTTTTCATCATTAGTGTATAGGAATGCAAGAGATTTTGGTGATTTTTTTTTTTTTTTTTTTTTTGCGATACGTGGGCCTCTCAATGTTGTGGCCTCTCCCGTTGTGGAGCACAGGCTCCAGATGCGCAGGCTCAGCAGCAATGGCTCATGGGCCTAGCTGCTCCGCAGCATGTGGGATCTTCCTGGACTGGGGCACAAACCCGTGTCCCCTGCGTCGGCAGGCAGACTCTCAACCACTGCGCCACCAGGGAAGCCCTGTGCATTAATTTTGTATCCTGCAACTTTACCAAATTCATTGATGAGCTCTAGTAGTTTTCTGGTGGCATCTTTAGGATTCTCTATGTATAGTATCATGTCATCTGCAAACAGTGACAGCTTTACTTCTTCTTTTCTGATTTGGATTCCTTTTATCTTTTTCTTCTCTGATTGCCATGGCTAGGACTTCCAAAACTATGTTGAATAATAGTGATTTGATTCCTAGAATTCAAACTTGAATTCAAAACTTGATTCCTAGAAATCAAAGCATAATTCTTTCGTGTGTGTGTGTGTGTGTGTGTATATATATATATATATATACACATTTTTTTTTTTTTTTTTTTGCGGTACGCGGGCCTCTCACTGTTGTAGCCTCTCTCATTGCGGAGCACAGGCTCTGGACGCGCAGGCTCAGCGGCCATGGCTCACGGACCCAGCCACTCCGCGGCATGTGGGATCTTCCCGGACTGGGGCACAAACCCGTGTCCCCTGCATCGGCAGGCAGACTCTCAACCACTGCGCCACCAGGGAAGCCCTGTGTGTTTATTTTTTAATGAGTCATTCCCACTTCTTGTATCAGTGAGATAGTAATTTAATAGTTCCACCTTGGATCCTATTCTTTTGTATTGGGATCTTTTTTTTTTAAGGTCTAATTGAGCAGGCTGCCCCCTGCTGAATGTTAAAGGTCTTACATAGAAGATCTGGTGCCCTGACTATAAAACTTCCGCTTTTTGCCCAAGTAACACATAGCTGAAGGATATCTGTCAAAGCACATGGTGCTTTCAAAAAATTCATTTTGATGTATCCCATAATGTTCAGTGTTCTATATGGAGCTCTACGAATACAAGACATTCATGCGTCATTATTTAGAGTTCAGATGTGAGAATGATGTTTGATGGATTCAAATCAAGATAAAAATCATAATGGTCATACTTGTGTGGAACTTTACACTTCTTACAACATGAAACTTTCTCTTCGTAACACACCAGCCCTACTATGCTTATTTACAGACATAAGTAGTGAAAACATGAAGAAAATCAGTGTAAAATCTATTGAAATACATAGGAAAATATTTGTACATGTCATCTACGTTCTCCCTTCACTCTTACTCTGTGTTCTGAGTAGAAAAATCATTGAGATCTTGTCCGCTGTGTCCTGAAGCCTGGATGAGATAAGGCAAGGCTGACTTAAGGGGTGGGGCCGGGCTGGGGGGGTGGGGGAGGAGCGTGATTCAGGCTTGAACACACAGGAGACCATGGCAAGGATCCCTGACCAACTGGGTGCATTTGGCTGTAGTTCCCAGTCTCAGGCTCTGCAGGGACTTGAAATCTGGCTTTCCCTGTGGTTCTCTCCTCCCAGCCCCCCAACCTTCCCTTCCACCTCGTTTATTTGTTGGATGCAGTTCAAATTGGATTCTAGAATTCTGGAGCAAGCTACTTCTGCCCAGGACAACCCTTTCTTGAACGCTTTTAGTCTTTTTCTCCTGCCTGGTGACTTTAGGGTCTACTTATCCATTAGGTGCAATGGGCACAGTGCCTAGCCCCATCATACTTTCAGGGGCCCACAAAAATGTTTGAACTTTTTTATAATCGAAAGGAAAAATGAACACAATCCAACCTGGATTATATTCTTTCAATGCAGGTTTTTTTTTTTGTTTGTTGTTGTTGTTGCTTGTTTTTTTCCTGGAGGCAGGACATCCACAAAGGCAAAATTATCTAGGGCCAACAGAAGTCCTAGTGCAGCCCCGAGTGACTGTCCCACTGAAAATCAAGACCACACAAGACCAACTGGTCAACTACCCAGGGAAATTCACCAAGATCCACACACTTAGCGTCAGGGCCTGATCGAATGTGCCAACTTTTTGCCCATCAGAGTTTTTTAAATGCAGCAAGGAAAAACTCCTGGCTGCATCTGAGAAGACACAGTTCTTTGCAGGTATGTTTCCCAGAGCCAAAGAGCAGGGGCTCCATAAGCAATTTAACAATTTAACAATGGAGTCCAACCTCATTAGAGGGCCAAACCTAGCCTGTGACTGTCTGCATTCCAGCTATTACCTGTATGACTTATGTCACACCAACCTACCTACAACGTGACACCCTCTCTGAAATCCTTTGTTGAAGCATGAATTGCCTTTGGTACCTCTGAAATCCCTCCTCCTTTTTTTTATTTTCCCCCAACTGGTCATTAGCTGTGAAGCAGGAGGTATTTTGGAGATCAAACGTTCAAATGCCCCTGGCTGCTGGTGGGGAGCCACCTAGGATGGCACCTGAATTGATATGAAATATTATCCTGAAAGGAACTGTTTATAACAATCCATGGAAACTTTAACTTCCCACAAGTTATTGCTACTATGATCCTTTAATGAAAGTTGCTGCCGGCAGCTATAAATTTCGGTTTGGCTGGGTTGTTTCCACTTGTAGCCATCAAGGCAGACTGATGATATCTCCACTCCATTTGTTAAGAGTCTCAGCGTCTAGGCAGCAAAACTGGCAAGTGTTTTCTTGCTCTTTCTGTACCCCAAGATATAACAGACATTTCTAGGTATCCCCCATCTTTTTCTTAGGTCCCAGTGATGAAGCCTTAAGATCTGCAGCAAAAAGCCAAGAGTTCCCTAACTTCCAGAGGCCGTGAGGAGACAGCCTGCTAAGAAATCAGATGCCCCCCTCCAGGGCCTGGGGGATCTCCACTGACCGGTGCTCTGGGATAGAAGGCCCCCTAGGTGGGTGCAGGTAGATTGGTTCTTGCCTCTCTCTCAGCCTGCAGCCCCTAAATGGCTGCATCCCATGGCCTTAACACAATGATCTCTCGGGCCTGAAGTACACAGGACGGAGCTCTGCTGACTTTGCCAAAGCTCTTTCCCAGATTGATAGTCTGAAATGGCAGAGATGTTTTGGGAGGTGGATTCCTTTAAACCTTTAAACCAAAGGTAATGGGAAGCTTTCTGTGAGTTATCAAAGGAAAATGATGGGTTGAGGCACAAATCTGGACAGGGATCATCCCATGGGGCCTATAGTTTTCCCACAGGACTTCCTTTTTAAATATTTTAAGTGCTGGTAGTTTTAAAAAGTGTAACTTAAGGGAAAGGAAAGTTACATGCCCAGGCACGTGTCTGAGCCTGCCTCTCCCAGCAGTGCTCATCCGTACACCTTCCTCCAAAAGCACTACTTAATGGAAGCACAGTCAAGTAGCATAATTTTAAACTTCTTGGATGTCTGAGCCACTTAACTAGAACCAAGGATAAGCAGGTCATTCAAGTTCTTAATTCCAAAATTATGTTAATTTCCATCCATAGTTCTAAGGGGCTGCTTTGTGGCTATTTCAATACTTAATGTTCTTTTGAAGATGTAAAAATGATCCTGTGTCATTTTCTTATGTAAGAAAACACAATGCAAAATCCTTTTTCTACTTGTATGAGGTTTTTTTCCTTTCCCCTTCATTTAAATGATGTCACATCCACCTGAAACTATTCCGATGAAGATGGGGTGTAACCCGGGCACAAACCGCTGATACCAACAGAAAACCACCTCACTGAACTTATTATAACAACTCATGAAACACTTGGTCTTTGACACAAAGAAGGGAATAGAGAAGCTAAGTGTTTTTCTACTTTCCAATCTCTGCATACTTTATATTGTAAAACAAAACAACGGAATAACCAAAGTGTGGGAAAACCACCCACTAGCTATTGCTCTGTTAACAGAGAAGGGGCAAGCAGTTTGCAGGGGGTATGAATACCCATGCCCTAGAGTTAACTGTTTCAGAGGCTTCTGACTCCACGCCACCCCACCCTCATGGCTCCCCAGCAATGGGTCTCCAGCTTGCTGCATTTGGCATCCTCCATTTTCATAACCCAGGGGTGAGGGAGCTTGGGCCCTGGCTTTGTGATCATGCCGCTTGTTTCGAGCCATGTTTGGTTAAATCCTGCCGCCGCTAACAATGGCAAATGAGCCAAACCAGACAGATGCAAACTTCTTTCGGTCAGGCATAATTTAAGAACGTGGTTAGTCCTTAGGTCAAATCGGTTTCACCAATCTGGGTTTCTATCCAAGCTTGAAGCAGGACTCCTTGCTTTAACTGCCCCCATGTCAACTCTGATCAGATTTGTGTGAGTGTTTTGAAGGGGCTGAGAGTAAAGCAAGCCCCCTCTGACTCTCGGAAGGGCTCCCTGGGGGGCTGGACATGTGCTTTCGTTTAGTTCCGACTTTGATCTGTGCCTTAGCTCTAAGAGAAAGCATGTGGGTGTAAGAAGAAACAATTCTCCTTTCCAAATAAATTTCTTTTAAAAGTCTCGCTCACTACCTTTTATGGACAGAACAAATCCAACTCTTAAGGCTACTAACTGACCGCTTCTCAAAAGAAGTGAGGTGCCAGAGCCTCACTTGCCTACACTTCAAAAAGTAAAGTGGTAATTTGTCAGTTAGTAGTTAATGTGGTCCAGTGAGATACCTCAACTGGTAATTCTCAGCCCAAAATGAATTCCTTTTGGCCCAAATTGGCCAGTAAAAGTAAGACAGATTTTTTTTTTTTCTTGTTCCAAGTTTGCCTCCAGGAAGATTCTGGATTAATTATATCATTTCAGATATTCCACTTTACTTTAGATTAGGGGCAGTAATTGTCAAGCGTGATACACAGCAGTGTCCACCCACCCCTTGAGCTTTATCAGAACCTGCCAGCACAGACACCCAGGCAACACTTTGGTTCTTAGTTCTCAGGGGCTACTTCTAGAAGCCTCAACTCACCTACACTTTAACTTCACCTCTGAGCTGTCCTCTTGCTGTCAAGAGGAGAGAGGAGAAGTAGAGGAGGGTGGGGAGAGAGAAACTGATTGAGAGAGAAGGAATTATAAACTCATCATATTTTAAATAAAACAATTTAACATAAGTCTTTTTACACTACTGAAAACAATACCAAAGAAATCTGGCCACTGGAGCTCACTTTATCTTAACTGGCCTTTTTATTCTCTTTCCCACTGACAACACTTTCTTGTTGTTCCTTTAAAAGACCTACCCTAAAAATAGAACACATAAGCCAAAGTAATCATTTATGATCAATTAATCACTTCAACCAGAACACTGGAAACTAAATAATGTCATCTCAGATTCTCTGACAAACGCTGAAGTTCTCAGTGGCAAACCTCAAATTAAAATCTCACAAGAAGAGAAAACGGTCAAATTCCTATTACTTACCTAGTTTGAGGTGTTGAAGGAATCAGAAACAACTTTGAGTAAATGCCCCCTCTCTCCTTCTTCCCCTGACGTTTTCTTCTAGACGTTTGCTGTTCCCACTTTTTTTTATCCAGGCCCAGTCAAGGTGTGTTAGAGCTGAGTGATCTTTCAGAAATGTTCACTTCTTCTCTTGCCCTTGTTTCTTTCAGTTCTTTGCTTCCAAACAAGTCCTGACAAAGGTGTGTCGGCATTTATAGTGTGACTCCACCCTTCCAATTATCTGACACTTGCCGGATTAAAAAAAATCTGCCTCCAGGATCAAACTTTACAGGAGGCAGAAACCTTCTCCAGTTTAGGTGGATCAATCATTTATGGGCCATGGGGAAGAGGGAGCAACTGTTCAGAATAAGGAAACGACATTTTATTGCTCCTCCTTACCTTCTACAGCCAGAGAGCTGCCACAACCCGGTATTCTCCTCGCGCGCTGCCATGGGAATAATCAAAATCCCCATGTGCGTGACTCATGGTGTAGCCAGGCACGTAGGGGCCTGTGGTCAAGGTCTGAGCCTGAGCCCTAGAAAAACTGTGAAGTTGACAGGATTTATATTCAAGACCTGTTTCCCCCATACATACCTTTTCCCTCTTTCCCCCATTCTGACCCACCCCATGTCAATCTCACCTGGAGGAAACAGTGGGTGAACGAATTCAGAGTAAGACATTAATGACTGAAAATATAGAGCAATTGGTGACATAGGGTTCATTTTTTAAAAGTAACCAGGTATAGTAATGCTGAGTCTAAGGAGTGATGTGAGTGACAGGATTTTAGGCATTTAGCCACCTAGTAATGGAGAGAGGTACTGTTGGGGAGGGTTAAGGACGTTCTTGCCCCTCAATTCAGCACCCACATAGTCTCTACACATGCAAAGACATGTGTGGACTCCCAGAGGCCCTGTGACTCCAGGTACATTTCATGGGGCCATTAGACTTTTCTAAGAGGGCCAATTTGTGCCAATCTAGAAAGTTCTCATGAGCACCTGGATAGCATCTGGCTTTCTGGGACCCCTGAACACTAACTTGAGGGACTTCCCTGGCAGTCCAGTGGTTAAGACTTCACCTTGCAATGCAGGGGGTGCAGGTTCGATCCCTGGTTGGGGAGCTAAGATTCCACATGCCTCTGGGCCAAAAGAACAAAACATAAAACAGAAGCAATATTGTAACAAATTCAATAAAGACTTTAAATATGGTCCACATCCCTCCATAGCACCCCCCCCAATAAAAAGAGTAATTTGAGACTCTTGGTGTTGGGAATATGGGAAGTCTGACCCTAGAACTCACGCAGGTGGTTCTTTGGAACCGTAGCATCTTCTTGGGACCCAATGCCAGGTTTGGATTCCCTGTTCTGAGGCATTATTCCAAGATCCTGGAGGGGAGCTGAGGAATTCCTGTAGCATAGTGCCCATGCATGTCTACACTGTGCTGTTGTGGGTACTCACACTGCATGGGAGGGTAGCAGACAACTAAGCACCCCTTGTGGGATTCTCACTCCTAAGCTCCCAATATTTCTGCATTGAAGTCACTCATTTCAGACCCCTTTCAATGGTCTGGAATGTGACACTTATTGGGTTCTTGTTTTCTGGGATGTTCCTGCCTTCCCTAAATAAATATTTACTCAACATGTCTGCTGTTAATCTCACAGAAGAGCATTGAAGGATCTGAAGAGGGAGAGCTTTCAGCATGAAATGAACATAACCCTGCCTCATTTATTCACTTACTCATTAGCTCATGAATTAAACAAAGATATATTGGCTTATTGCCTCCTGCTTGGAGCCAGACATTGAACTGAGAATTTGGTGGTGAAATAGACATATTCTCAGTCCTTATGGAGTTCAGAGTCTAGTGGAGGAAGATAGACCTTACATGTATTAGTCTGCTAGGGCTGCTGTAACAAAATACTACTGGTTTTGTTAAAAGCCAGAAATAACAAGTCCAAATGGAGTCATTTGCCCCCACAAGAGCAAAGCAAGACTTAATTGCAATTCCAACCTCTCCCAGGAATGGAACCTTTAAGTAGACAATCCGAAATTTCCTGATCAGCACTTAGTGAGGTAATCTGCATGATAAGACCCCTGCTGTTCCCTTCCCCCACAAAATGATGACCTGGCCTGAAACAATTCTTTCTTGTCTTTTGCTAATAACATCCTTGCCCAACCCTCCTTCTGCCTAAAAACCTGCCATTTTGTACAACCCCCTGGAGAGCCCTTCTATTTATTGGACAGGATACTGACTGATTCATGAATCCTTGAACAAAGCCAATTAGATCTTCAAATTTACTTGGTCAAATTTTGTTTTTTAACAGATTGGTGGCAGTAGTGGGATCCCAAGTGAACTTCTGATGGCTTTCAGAACATTTAGGCATGGTACCCCGTGAACCATTTTGAGTTCACTGCCTTTCTCACTGTTTCTGAGGGAGGTTGGCGAGGTCCTCTCTGGTTAGCTCTGCTTTTTCTGCACTCAAGCTCCCAACCTAATTGACTTTCCTCTACAGGACAGGTCAGCTTGAGCTTGTAGATGATTCTACCCAGAGCCCAACTGAGCTGGCGGGTGCTTCTGCCTACAGCCCAGCCCCTAACTTTTCAGACCACAATTCCCCAGGTGAAAAACCCAGCCCTTAGCTCTGTCCCTGGATTCCACATTGGACACTGCTGATAGTTTGGTCTGCAGTTCTCTGTTTGTTTGGAATCTTTCCCCAGGTTTCATGTTGGGAGCTGTTGCGGGCAGCTGGAGCTCTCCATAGGTGTGGAATTAGACTACAGTCCCCACTTTTTGGGGTTTGCTGGTCCAATCCTTTCCCCAATCCAAGGTTCCATGGGAATTGGTGGGGTGTGCACAGGGCCATCTTCTGGCCAGGACACAGTAACATCTCTTACTTACTGCTAATACATTAAGGTGTTTGTCTTGTTTTGTGCAGCTAAAGGCTATTGCTAAGTAGGTACCTGGAAAACCAAAAGAAACCCCTGTGGGGTTTGTCCCAGGATCCCCAGATTCCATGTTGGGAACTGTTGGTGGCAGCTCTAGTTCCCCCATTTATTTAGAATCATTCTGCAGTCCCCATTTTTTGGGACCTGCAGGTTCAGTTCTTTCTCCACTCCCCAGATTATTAGTATGACTCTAAGAAACCCAAAGGCCTAGCTAAAGAAATGGGATTCTTTATATCCAAAGAGTTGTGTGTGTCACCTTCTGGCATACTTGCTTACTTTGTGTTTAAAAACTATAGTCCTGGAAGTTGAAGATCTCTAACAAGATGGCAAGATTTTATTAAAAACAATCTAGAATTACAACAGTCATTATGAGGAAAATTCCAAAGAGATAAGATCGTTTAAAGAGTGCACTTAAAAGCAAGAGCTCCTAAATCAAACAGAATTGAATACCTATTTTAATTAGCATGATGAAGGCTCCAAAAGTTTTTGAAATTTCAAAATAGTTTCATTAAAAGATTGGTTGTACAGTCAGTGCTCGCGTGTGCACTCTGCCCTTGCCCAGCGCAGGGCCCTTTACATACAGCTCTTCATTTCATCACCACAACCCATTTAGGGAGGGATTATGATCCTCATGAAAGCCTGTAGCCTGTTAAGAGGCACTGCTGATATTCAAAGCCAGTTCTCTTTCCAAAGGCCATGTTCTTATTCACCTGGAGATGCTGCCACAGCATGTCTTCCCTAACCCCATTAGTTTTTGCTGTTGTCTACTTCTGTCCCAATTATTTGTTCACTCATGCATTATATACCAAATAGCTACGAGATTCTTAATATGCGTCCTGCTCTGTGCTAGATGCTCTCGATACAGCAGGGAAATCAATGCGTTTCTTCCATTCACGGAACTTACAGTCAATCAGAGGAAACTGAGAATTACTAATCACCATCATCAAACAGTATTTATTAAGTACCTAGAAAGTGCAGAGTCTCTGTCACCTTTGCAGCAATGCTTTACTTTGGTGATATCACCTTCACTTTACATATAAGGAAACGGGCTCAGATACATTTGGCAACTGGTTCTGATTTCAGTCAGCTGTAAAGTGTCTGATCAGGGATGCCAGCCTTGGCCTGCAGAATGTCCTGTTGCCTCCTCATGACATCACCCTGCCTCATTACTATGCCTCTTGATTCTTCAATGTATTTCTCATCAGGAACATAAGTCCCTGTGCCACCATCTTTTGCATTTTTTTGCCGCTACCATGTTGTTACTTTCCCTCTAAGTCACTTCTCTGTCAGAATCTCCCACAGATGGGATCATTTTTGTACAAAGTAATGTGTTCAAAGTAATGTGCTAATAGTCTCAAACAGCCTCATCTCCCATGAGAAACACACATGCGCATGCACACACGCACACACACTTTAGCCATGGCGCATGTATTAAATGAACTAAAAAAAAAAAAAAGATTGGTTGTAAAGGCTAATGAAAAATTAAAGACACTAAAGGTATTTAAAACAACACCTAGGCGTCCCCCATTACACCCTTCTAGGCGGTCATCAAAACACTGGCCCAGAAGTTGATGCCTCAATTGTAATCAACTGAAAGAAACACTGGAAAAAAGATTCTCCTCAAAGGCCCTCGCAAATTCTTCAACATCAGCTTAAGTGCCCCGATATAGGCCCCTCCCAGAGTTGACGAAATTCTGAGGGCTTTTCTGGTAAACTGCTATATTACTCCCTCAAGCAGCCAAGGGGAAACTAAAGTTAAAATTTATTGGGTTGTTCAATACTGCCAGAAATATTCAGTTTGTTCCAACTGAAACCTGACAAGATATTTGAAAGGATTTAATAACTTTATGATCAGAAATGTGGCCAAATTGGAAGCTGTTATTCAGGGTCTGCTAGTTTTTTTTTTAGGGTTCTCCCCTTAGCTAAATGTATCCAGAGGGAAGGAGACATTCCAACAATAGGTGGGTCGGTGCATCAGTTCTTTTTTGTCAACCCCCAAACCTCCTCTATTCATCTCAAAATAGTTGTAAATATTGGGATATTAGAAACAGAATTGTCCTGCAAATATAATCCCCAAACTCCATCTTGGAGAAAACCTGGACACCTTCTCTGTGCCTTTTCTACCCTCATTTTCTCTAGGACCTAAGAGCCATTCTTTGAAATGCAAATGTTTCTCATCAGAAAAAAAGGAGGAAGAAATTGGGCAGATTAAAAAAAAAATTAAGTGTCTTCTCCACAAATATTAGTAGCTATAAGATTTCTATTTGCATCTATGTGTATCTATATATGTATGTTGTAGATGTGTGATTTTTTTTACCTCTGGTTGGTGTTGCTAAACTTAATTTGTAAAAGAGCTGTATTTAATTGGGTTAAAAGTCAAGTGCTTATATAAATTAAGGGTTGGGTATTCCACAACTCTCAGAATATAGAGACTAACCCAATTTTTTTTTAAGTTCACGTGATCTAAGGTTAATCTTTTATAAATAAAATCTAGTTTGTTGGTTGGTTTAATTAAAACAGACATGTCTTTAGAGTTACCAGCATTAAATATAACACTTTTATTCTACCTTGATTTACAAATTTGTCAGCAAGAAAAATAGGTATGATGAAGTTTTTGTAGATAATATAAACCACTTATAGGAACATATGATTTAGATAGGTGTAATTGGATAAGAGTTTACAGATAAACTTTTTAACAACAATTATATTTTATGGTATATGTACTTAAAACTAGCAACTAAAACGTTTTTGGTAATTTGAAACCTTAGAGTTTTGCTAAATTAAGGTAAATGATGGGAATTCATTGAATAGAGTCCAAATTAAAAAAAAAACTGAAACATTAATTATTGAACATAGGTTTTTCTATTTTAGGCTTCTTTTTAGAGAAACTAAAGATAAATTTGGTTCTCTTAGAAAACATGTCTTTTGTCACATTGAAAGATTGTACTGTGAAGAAGCACATGTTTCTAGAAATAATGAAATGTATTCACGAATTTGTCAAACTAAAGAACACTAGTATAAGAGACAGTCTACGATTGTTTACTTCTTAAATTTTCACTAGAAATAAAGTTTCTAAAGGTTTAGAATACTAATGTAATTAAAGCTACTGAAAACAAAAAATGAAACATCTCCATATGCAAAGAAAGTACTTGTGTGTTTTTGGCTAAGAAAAGTATGAAGACTGAAGATGGATTTTTGTTAAGGGAAATGAGAATAATTTTGTCTAAACTAGAATTTCTGCTTATTTCAGAATGGAAGGGAAGAAAATGAAGGACAGACTAAATGTATACAGAAAGAAAGAGGAAAAAAAAGAATTTTACCTTGTGTAATCAAGCTGACTAAAATCCCATTGTTACTATAAGGGTTTTCAAAATTAAGATTTGACATCATAGTATATTTATGTAAAACTAGAACTTTTCTTTCATTTGCTAACTAGATAATTAAGTATTTTTTCATGCTGATCTGTGATCCTGTTTAGTTAAGTGTCCAAACCTTTTGATATCTTCAACAAACCTTCCAAAATCAAGTTCCAAAAATGAAGTCTTTTGACCTGGAAAAAGCTTTGGGATTTTTCCAGAGGGCCCCTGGAACATTCCAAAATATTTCTTAGACTAATTAGGCTTACTTGATACATTAAATTACATGGGAAGTATTGCTAAATAGGAAGTAACATTAAGCCTTGTTCATGTTTCGTCTGCATAGATAGATGTTATAAGTGTTCCAGAAATTATGTAAAATTCCTGGAAGTCTGATGTGTCCTGCTATAAAATGTTGTCTGTTATCAAAATGGAGGCTCACAGTAAAAGGACTGAACATGAGTATCAGGGAAATGCCCTGGCTGACTTTCACGCAAGAGCAGGAGCAATAGAATCTGTAAAGACTGTGGCACATGTGGATGAAGCCCATTCTGCTTCTGCAAAAAATGACCCCTCATCACCCGACTTTGACATTCTGATGTCCTTGTAACATGGCAACAATCTGCTCCTGAATCAGAGACATTATGATGGGTAAACAATGGCTGTAAATTAATCTCCAAAATATATAAACAGCTCATGCAGCTCAATATTGAAAAAACAAACAACCCAAAGCAAAAATGGGCAGAAGACCTAAATAGACACTTCTCCAAAGAAGACATACAGATGGCCAAGAGGCACATGAAAAGCTGCTCAACATCACTAATTATGAAGGAAATGCAAATCAAAACTACAATGAGGTACCACCTCACACCAGTTAGAATGGGCATCATCAGAAAATCTACAAACAACAAATGCTGGAGAGGGTGTGGAGAAAAGGGAACCCTCTTGCACTGTTGGTGGGAATGTAAATTGATACAGCCACTATGGAGAACCGTATGGAGGTTCCTTAAAAAACTAAAAATAGAACTACCATATGACCCAGCAATCCCACTACTGGGCATATACCCAGAGAAAACCATAATTCAAAAAGAGTCATGCACCCCAATGTTCATTGCAGCACTATTTACAATAGCCAGGTCATGGAAGCAACCTAAATGCCCACCGACAGACGAACAGATAAAGAAGATGTGGTACATATATACAATGGAATATTACTCAGCCATTAAAAGGAACAAAATTGGGTCATTTGTAGAGACGTGGATGGATCTAGAGACTGTCATACAGAGTGAAGTAAGTCAGAAAAAGAAAAACAAATATCATATATTAACACATATATGTGGAACCTAGGAAAATGGTACAGATGAACCGGTTTGCAGGGCAGAAATAGAGGCACAGATGTAGAGAACAAACTTATGGACACCAAGCGGGTAAAGCAGTTGGGGAGGGCGGTGGTGTGATGAATTGAGAGATTGGGGTTGACATATATGCACTAATATGTATGAAATGGATAACTTATAAGAACCTGCTGTATACAAAAATAAATAAAATAAAATTCAAGAAAGAAAAAAAAGGAACAGACAGGCTATGGGAAAAACAAGATGGTGGCTTGGTTCTTCCCGGCTCTCTGGCAAGCCCCATTTTTTGTTTGCAAATTTCTTAACCCACTATAGGAAAAATATTTTTTTTGTCTCCAGAGGCCTCAGAACTCCTCCTCTGGGCCCTTTGCGTGTCTGTACCTGGACTTTGTCCAATTGTCGTTTAGTATGGGTTATCAATATGTTCTTGTTGTTGCATGTACGTTTTCTGGTTGGGTTGTAGTCTTCCCTTGCAGCACCTATATAAACAACCAGGCCAAATTTAATATAAACAAATTAGTTTTACTGAGATTATGTTCGGGAAAAAATGGAGAAGAATTATGTTTATACCTTTATAGATATTAGATTCTAGCCTTGTTAATTATCTTTGAGGTTTTGTTATATAAATGTAAACTAGACTGAATCCTGAATTCTTCTAGTTTCCTCAAATATACGGCCACAAGAAATGTTTCACATTTTCTCCCCCCCTTCTGCTTTGAAATCACACAACAAAAGATGGCCCTTCAATCTCCTTGAAAGGGACTGTACCAGGTCCTCCTCACTACCCAGACGGCAGCCGAACTTCAGGACTTGAGCCTCAGACACACATCACACACATGAAAGGGCTACAGCTGACATCTGGTTCTGTACAAAGGCTAGAGACCTTCAAATCTAATTGACGAGGAAGAAGAGGAGCTGCCATTGAGGTAGACTGCTTCCACCCAAAATGATGGATCAAGACCTACTTTAACTAAACACGAAACCCTTTCTTATCTTTCCTTTACTCTGGCATTGACCTTTCCTTTACTCTGGCATTGACCTTTCCTTTACTCTGGCATACACCCTCATCTGTATCTCCCAGGCCATTGATAAGGGGAGTAATCCCTGGAATTTAGAGCAACTTTTATTTCAGGCTAAGAGAAACTTCACTGACCCCTGGCTTGAATGGGCACATGCAACAATTCTTACAAATGAATCCATTAACAGTGCCGCCTTAGTGGAAGTAGTTCGTGCCCCAACAGGATTTATCTTCTTCTGGGGTGGTTATGATTCTCCTTGGACCTATGAGTGCCTAGATGGCTGGTGCACAGGTGAACAATGCTTCCTGTGTTATCTAACCATGTCCCTAACTATTCTGGAAAGGACTGACCAGGAGTTTTTTTCATGATTCATGGTTCACTGCCTTTAGCAGAGCCCTAGTTCCCTGATTAGGAGTAGATGTGAATGAGACTATGCTCAGAAACCTCTCCTTAACCTCTTTTTTCTTTAGTCCTATTGAGATATAATTGACACACAGCACTGTATAGATTTGACATAAATACACTACCATGTGTAAAATAGATAGCTAGTGAGAACCTGCTGTATAGCACAGGGAGCTCAGCTCGGTGCTTTGTGAAGACCTAGATGGGTGGGATGGGGGGAGGGTCAGGGAGGTCCAAGAGGGAGGGGATATATGTATACATGTAACTGATTCACTTCGCTGTACAGCAGAAACTAACACAACACTGTAAATCGAATCAATTTATCACTCCAATTAAAAAAAAACATGTATAGCATAATGACTTGACCTTCATACAGCATGAAATGACTACCACACTAACTTTAGTAAACATCCATCATCTCATATAGCTATAAAATAAAACATATAAAATAAAATAAAATAAAAGCTATAAAGTAAACATCCGTCATCTCATATAGCTATAAAATTAAACATATAAAATAAAATAAAAGC
>NW_021703781.1:57762589-57958303 GCF_005190385.1 Monodon monoceros
AATAAAAGCTATAAACATCCATCATCTCATATAGCTATAAAATTAAAGAAATAGAAGAAAATATTTTTTCCTTGTGATGAGAACTCCTAGGATTTACTCTCAACAATTTTCATATGTAACATACAGCAGTGTTAATTATATTTATCTTGCTGTACATTACATCTGTAGTACTTATTTTTAACTGAAAGTTTATACCTTTTGACTGCCTTCATTCATTTCCCCCTTCTCCCACTGCTCGCCTCTAGTAACTACAAATCTGATCTCTTTTTATGAGTTTGCTTTGAAATATGATTGATTATGTTAGTTCCTAGTACACAACATAGTGATTCAATATTTCTATGCATTTCAAAATGATCACCATAAGTCTAGTTACAATGTCACTATACAAATGTATTATGTAGTTATTGACTGTATTCCCCACACTGTGCATTTCATACTTGTGATTCATTTATTTTGTACCTCTTAATCTCCATCACCTATTTCTCTCCTCCCTCCATCTTCCTGAAACTTCTCCTTAACCCTTGATGATAATGCAGATTCTATTGCTAAGCCATTACCTGCCCAGCAAAAGTCTTTGGACTCTCTGACCAAGGTTGTTCTTATTAATAGAATACTCCTTGATTATCTTTTAACTGATTAAGGAGGTGTCTGGGCTGTGGCCAACACTACCTGCTGCACCTGGATTAACACTTTTGGGGAAGTTGAAACTCAGAAACATAAGGTCACTGAGTGAGCCACTTGGCTTTTGAAGATGAGTCCTTTGATGGGGTCTTTTTTTGACTTATTTGATTCTGATTGGTTTTGGTCTTGGGGACCATGGCTCCCAAGTGCCCTCCAAATATTGGGAACTGATCTGCTTATAGTTATTATAAAAATCTCCCTGGTGCATTGTATCCTCTCAAAAGCTTTAAATACATGTTTCCAGCCACTAACTGCCAAGCAAATGATCTCCCTAAGGCTGGAACATCAAAAAAAGGAATAAGGAGACCTTCAAGATGGCAGAAGAGTAAGACGTGGAGATCACCTTCCTCCCCACAAATACATCAGAAATACATCTGCATATGGAATAACTCCTACAGAACACCTACTGAAAGCTAGCAGAAGACTTCAGACTTCCCAAAAGGCAATAAACTCCCCACGTACCTGGGTAGGGCAAAAGAAAAAAGGAAAAACAGAAACAAAAGAATAGGGACAGGCCCTGCACCTCTGGGAGGGAGCTGTGAAGGAGGAAAGGCTTCCACACATTAGGAAGCCCCTTCACTGGTGGAGACGGTGGGGGGGGGTGGCGGGGGGAAGCGTCAGAGCCATGGAGGAGTGCGCAGCAATAGGGGTGCAGAGGGCAAGCAGAGAGATTCCCTCACAGAGGATCGGTGCCGACCAGCACTCATCAGCCTGAGACACTTGTCTGCTCACCCACCAGGGCGGGAGGGGGCTGGGAGCTAAGGCTCGGGCTTCGGAGGTCAGACCCCAGGGAGAGGACTGGGGTTGGTGGTCTGAACACAGCCTGAAGGGGGCTAGTGAGCCACAGCTAGCTGGGAGGGAGTCCAGGAAAAAGTCTGGAACTGCCGAAGAGGCAAGAGACCATTGTTTTGGGGTGCCCGAGGAGAGGGGATTCAAAGCACCGCCTAAACGAGCTCCAGAGACGGGCGCGAGCCGCGGCTACCAGCGCGGACGCCAGAGACGGGCATGAAACGCTAAGCTGCTGCTGCCAGCACCAAGAAGCCTGTGTGCAAGCACAGGTCACTGCCCACACCTCCCCTCCTGGGATCCTGCGCAGCCCGCCAATGCCAGGGTCCCATGATCCAGGGACAACTTCCCCGGGAGAACGCACGGCACGCCTCAGGCTGGTGCAACGTCACACTGGCCTCTGCCGCTGCAGGCTCCCCCCGCATCCGTACCCCTCCCCCCCCCCCCCCCCCGCCTGAGTGAGCCAGAGCCTCTGAATCAGCCGCTCCTTCAACCCGTCCTGTCTGGGCAGGAACAGACGCCCTCAGGTGACCTACACGCAGAGGTGGGATCAAATCCAAAGCTGACACCCAGGAGCTGTGCAAACAAAGAAGAGAAAGGGAAATTTCTCCCAGCAGCCTCAGGGCAGCGGATTAAATCTCCACAATCAACTTGATGTACCCTGCGTCTGTGGAATACCTGAATAGACAACGAATCATCCCAAAATTGAGGTGGTAGACTTTGGGAGCAATGATATATATATTTTTTTCCTTTTCCTCTTTTTGTGTGTATGTTTATGCTTCTTTGTGTGATTTTGTCTGTATAGCTTTGCTTTTACCATTTGTCCTAGGGTTATGTCTGTCCATTTAAAAAATTTTTTTAATAATTATTTTTTATTTTAATAACTTTAATTTACTTTTATTTTTCTTTCTTTCTTTTTTCCTCCCTTTTCTTCTGAGCCGTGTGGCTGACAGGGTCTTTGTGCTCCGGCCAGGTGTCAGGCCTGTGCCTCTGAGGTGGGAGAGCTGAGTTCAGGACATTGGTCCACCAGAGACCTCTGGCTTTACATAATATCAAGTGGTGAAAGCTCTCCCAGAGACCTCCATCTCAACGCTAACACCCAGCTCCACTCAATGACCAGCAAGCCCCAGTGCTGGACACCCTATGCCAAACAACTAGCAAGACAGGAAAACAATGCCACCCATTAGCAGAGAGGCTGCCTAAAGTCATATTAAGGTCACAGACACCCCAAAACACACCACCAGACTGGTCCTGCCCACCAGAAAGACAAGATCCAGCCTCAACCACCAGAACACAGGCACTAGTCCCCTCCACCATGAAGCCTACACAACCCACTGAACCAACCTTACCCACTGGGGGCAGACACCAAAAACAACAGGAACTACGAACTTGCAGCGTGAGAAAAGGAGACCCCAAACACGGTAAATTAAGCAAAATGAGAAGACAGAGAAACACTCAGCAGATGAACGAGCAAGGTAAAAACCCACCAGACCAAACAAATGAAGAGGAGATAGGCAGTCTACTTGAAAAAGAATTCAGAGTAATGACAGTAAAGATGATCCAAAATCTTGGAAATAGAATGGAGAAAATACAAGAAACGTTTAACAAGGACTAAAAGAACTAAAGAGCAAACAAACAGTGATGAACACAATAAGTGAAATTAAAAATTCTCTAGAAGGAATCAATAGCAGAATAACTGAAGCAGAAGAATGGATAAGTGACCTGGAAGATAAAATAGAAATAACTACTGCAGAGCAGAATAAAGAAAAAAGAATGAAAAGAACTGAGGACAGTCACAGAGACCTCTGGGACAACATTAAACGCACCAACATTCGAATTATAGGGGTTCCAGAAGAAGAAGAGAAAAAGAAAGGGACTGAGAAAATATTTGAAGAGATTATAGTTGAAAAATTCCCTAATATGGGAAAGGAAGTAGTTAATCAAGTCCAGGAAGCACAGAGAGTCCCATACAGGATAAATCCAAGGAGAAATACGCCAAGACACATATTAATCAAACAATCAAAAATTAAATACAAAGAAAAATATTAAAAAGCAGCAAGAGAAAAACAACAAATAACATACAAGGGAATCCCCATAAGGTTAACAGCTGATCTTTCAGCACAAACTCTGCAAGCCAGAAGGGAGTGGCAGGACATATTTAGTGATGAAAGGGAAAAACCTACAACCAAAATTACTCTACCCAGCAAGGATCTCATTCAAATTTGACAGAGAAAGTAAAACCTTTACAGACAAGCAAAAGCTAAAGAATTCAGCACCACCAAACCAGCTTTACAACAAATGCTAAAGGAACTTCTCTAGGCAGGAAACACAAGAGAAGGAAAAGACCTACAATACCAAACCCAAAACAATTAAGAAAATGGTAATAGGAACACACATATCAATAACTACCTTAAATGTAAATGGATTAAATGCTCCAACCAAAAGACACAGAGTAGCTAAATGGATACAAAAACAAGACCTGTATATATGCTGTCTACAAGAGACTCACTTCAGACCTAGGGACACATAGAGACTGAAAGTGATGGGATGGAAAAAGACATTCCATGCAAATGGAAATCAAAAGAAAGCTGGAGTAGCAATTCTCATATCAGACAAAATAAACTTTAAAATAAAGACTATTACAAGATACAAAGAAGGACAGTACAGAATGATCAAGGGGTCAATCCAAGAAGATATAACAATTGTAAATGTTTATGCACCCAACATAGGAGCATGTCAGTACATAAGGCAAATGGTAAGAGCCATAAAATGGGAAATCAACAGTAACACAATCATAGTAGGGGACTTTAACACCCCACTTTCACCACTGGACAGATCATCTAAAAGGAAAATAAATAAGGAAACACAAGCTTTAAATGACACATTAAACAAGATGGACTTAACTGATACTTATAGGACATTCCATCAAAAAACAACAGAATACACTTTCTTCTCAAGTGCTCATGGACCATTCTCCAGGATAGATCATATCTTGGGTCACAAATCAAGCCTTGGTAAATTTAAGAAAATTTAAATCGTATCAAGTATATTTTCCTACCACAATGCTATGAGACTAGATATCAATTACAGGAAAAAATCTTTAAAAATACAAACACATGGAGGCTGAACAATATGCTACTAAATAACCAAGAGATCACTGAAGAAATCAAAGAGGAAATCAAAAAATACCTAGAAACAAATGACAATGAAAACACGATGACCCAAAACCTATGGGATGCAGTAAAAGCAGTTCTAAGAGGGAAGTTTATAGCAATACAGTCCTACCTCAAGAAATAAAAAACATCTCAAATAAACAACCTAACCTTACACCTAAAGCAATTAGAGAAAGAAGAACAAAAAACCCCAAAGTTAGCAGAAGGCAAGAAATCATAAAGACCAGATCAGAAATAAATGAAAAAGAAATGAAGGAAATGATAGCAAAGATCAATAAAACTAAAAGCTGGTTCTTTGAGAAAATAAACAAAACTGATAAACCATTAGCCAGACTCATCAAGAAAAAAAGGGAGAAGACTCAAATCAATAGAATTAGAAATAAAAAAGGAGAAGTAACAACTGACACTGCAGAAATACAAAAGATCATGAGATTACTACAAGCAACTACATGCCAATAAAATGGACAACCTGGAAGAAATGGACAAATTCTTAGAAATGCACAACCTTCCAAGACTGAACCAGGAAGAAATAGAAAATATAAACAGACAGATCACCACTGAAATTGAGACTGATTAAAAATCTTCCAACAAATAAAAGCCCAGGACCAGATGGCTTCACAGGCGAATTCTATCAAACATTCAGAGAAGAGCTAACACCTATCCTTCTCAAACTCTTCCAAAATGTAGCAGAGGGAGGAACACTCGCAAACTCATTCTACGAGGTCACCATCACCCTGATACGAAAACCAAAGAAGTTACAAAGAAAGAAAACTACAGGCCAACATCACTGATGAACATAGATGCAAAAATCCTCAACAAAATACTGGCAAACAGATTCCAACAGCACATTAAAAGGATCATACACCACGATCAAGTGGGGTTTATCCTAGGAATGCAAGGATTCTTCAATATATGCAAATCAATCAATGTGATACACCATATTAACAAATTGAAGGAAAAAACAATATGATCATCTCAATAGATGCAGAAAAAGCTTTCGACAAAATTCAACACCCACTTATGATAAAAATCCTCCAGAAAGTAGGCATAGAGGGAACTTACCTCAACATAATAAAGGCCATATATGACAAACCCACAGCCAATATTGTTCTCAATGGTGAAAAACTGCAACCATTTCCACTAAGATCAGGAACAAGACAAGGTTGCCCACTCTCATCACTATTATTCAACATAGTTTTGGAAGTTTTAGCCACAGCAATCAGAGAAGAAAAAGAAATAAAAGGAGTCCGAATTGGAAAAGAAGAAGTAAAACTGTCACTGTTTGCAGATGACATGATACTATACAGAGAAAATCCTAAAGATGCTACCAGAAAACTACTAGAGCTAATCAATGAATCTGGTAAAGTTGCAGGATACAAAATTAATGCACAGAAATCTCTTGCATTCCTATACACTAATGATGAAAAATCTGAAAGAGAAATTAAGGAAACACTCTCATTTACCATTGCAATGAAAAGAATAAAATACCTAGGAATAAACCTACCTAAGGAGAAAAAAGTCCTGTATGCAGAAAACTATAAGACATTGGTGAAAGAAATTAAAGATGATACAAACAGATGGAGAGATATACCATGATCTTGGATTGGAAGAATCAACATTGTGAAAATGACTATACTACCCAAAGCAATCTACAGATTCAATGCAATCCCTGTCAAACTACCAATGGCATTTTTCACAGAACTAGAACAAAAAATTTCACAATTTGTATGGAAACACAAAAGACCCCAAATAGCCAAAGCAATCTTGAGAAAGAAAACCGGAGCTGGAGGAATCAGGCTCCCTGATTTCAGACTATACTACAAAGCTACAATAATCAAGACAATATGGTACTGGCACAAAAACAGAAATATAGATCAATGGAACAGGATAGAAAGCCCAGAGATAAACCCATACACACACGGCCACCTTATTTTTGATAAAGAAGGCAAGAATTCATAATGGAGAAAAGATAGCCTCTTCAATAAGTGGTTCTGGGAAAACTGTACAGCTACATGTAAAAGAATGAAATTAGAACACTCCCTAACACCATACACAAAAATAAACTCAAAATGGATTAAAGACTTAAATGTAAGGCCAGACACTATAAAACTCTTAGAGGAAAACGTAGGCAGAACACTCTATGACATAAATCACAGCAAGATCCTTTTTGACCTACCTCCTAGAGGAATGGAAATAAAAACAAAAATAAACAAATGGGACCTAATGAAACTTAAAAGCTTTTGCACAGCAAAGGAAACCATAAATAAGACGAAAAGATAACACTCAGAATGGGAGAAAATATTTGCAAACGAAGCAACTGACAAAGGATTAATCTCTAAAATTTACAAGCACTCAGTATCAAAAAAACAAACAACCCAATCCAAAAATGGGCAGAAGACCTACATAGATATTTCTCCAAAGAAGATATACAGATGGCCAACAAACATGAAAGAATGCTCAGTGTCACTAATCATTAGAGAAATGCAAATCAAAACTACTGAGGTATCACCTCACACCAGTCAGAATGGCCATCATCAAAAAATCTACAAACAATAAATGCTGGAGAGGGTGTGGAGAAAAGGGAACCCTCTTGCACTGTTGGTGGGAATGTAAATTGATACAGCCACTGTGGAGAACAGTATGGAGGTTCCTTAAAAAACTAAAAATAGAACTACCATACGACCCAGCAATCCCACTACTGGGTATATACCCATTGAAAACCATAATTCAAAAAGAGTCATGTACCACAATGTTCATTGCAGCTCTATCTACAATAGCCAGGACATGGAAGCAACCTAAGTGTCTATCAACAGATGAATGGATAAAGAAGACGTGGCATATATATACAATGGAATATTAGCCATAAAAAGAAACGAAACTGAGTTATTTGTAGTGAGGTAGATGGACCTAGAGTCTGTCATACAGAGTGAAGTAAGTCAGAAAGAGAAAAACAAATACTGTATGCTAACACATACATATGGAATCTAAAAAATAAAAAAAGGTTCTAAAGAACCTAGGGGCAAGACAGGAATAAAGACACAGACGTGGAGAATGGACTTGAGGACACGGGGAGGGAGAAGGGTAAGCTGGGATGAAGTGAGAGAGTGGCATGGACATATATACACCACCAAATGTAAAATAGATAGCTAGTGGGAAGCAGCCGCATAGCACAGGGAGATCAGCTCAGTGCTTTGTGACCACCTAGAGGGGTGGGATAGGGAGGGTAGGAGGGAGATGCAAGAGGGAGGAGATATGGGGATATATGTGTATGTATAGCTGACTCACTTTGTTATACAGCAGAAACTAACACACCATTGTAAAGCAATTATACTCCAATAAAGATGTTTTAAAAAAATTAAAAAGGAATGAGAGAATGACCAGTTTGAGGATTATAAACCTGAGATTGTGACCCATGAATGTCACAGGGATTAAATGAAATATCATGTCCTCTGGATACCACACCCAAGATCAACAAAGCTGCAAGAACTACGGAGTGGTAGCCAAGAGTGGTGCCAATTCCTTAAATTTTGATCATGCCTCTCAGTTGGGCTGAGAGTTTATCAAAAGGGGGATTTGTTAAAAAGATGTAACAAGCCCCAAATGGAGTCATCTGCCCCCACAACAGCAAAACAAGACTTACTGCAGTTTCCACGTCTCCCAGGAACGTGACCTTTAAACATGCAATCTGAAATGTCCTTATCAACCCTAGTGAGGTAATCTGCATGATGAGACCCTGGCCATTTTCCCCCCAATAGGAAATGACCCCGCCTGGAACAATTTATTTTTTTCCAAGCTAATAACGTACTTACCCTACCTTCCTTCTGCCTATAAAAATCTTCCATTTTGTACAACCCCCAGGAGAAACTTTCTGTTTACTGGATGGGATGCTGCCTGATTCATCATTGAATAAAACCAATTAGATCTTCAAATTTACTCAGTGTAATTTTGTTTTGTTTTTTAACAGCTTAAACAACACAGATTAATTGTCTCACAATTCTGGAGGCTAGAAGTCCAAGATCAAGGTATTGGCAGGTTTGGCTTATCCTGAGGCCACTCTCCTTTGCTCGCAGATGGCTATCCTCTTGCTGTCTTTGCGTGGCCCTCTCTGTGCATGTGCATCCCTGGTCTCTCTGTGTGTCCTAATCTCCTCTTCCTATAGGGGCACCAGTCAGATTGGATTAGGGCTCACCTAACAGCCTCATTTAAACTTAATTGTTTCTTATAAGGCCATATCCCCAAATACTATCACATTCTCAGGTATTAGGGGCTAGGTTTCAACATCTGAATTTTGAGGAGAGACAATTCATAACAAATTATCTACATAACAAGTGTGTACCAATGTACAATTAAGAATGTGATAACTATTATAAAAGAAGAGTGATGAGGCCAATATATTTAAGTACACCAATGGAAGAGAGGGTGGCAGTGAAAGAGAAGCTGGAGAGATAGGCAGAGGCTAGATCACACAAGACCTCAAGAGCTGTGGTAGGGAGGCGTGTTTTGGTACTGGACAAATGTCTTTTTATTTATTTATTTTTGGCTGTGTTGTGTCTTCGATGCAGCGCAGGGGCTTTCTCTAGTTGCTGTGCAAGGGCTTCTCACTGCGGTGGCTTCTCTTGTTGCAGAGCACGGGCTCTAGGCTCGTGGGCTTCAGTAGTTGTGGCACATGGGCTTAGTTGCTCTGCAGCATGTGGGATCTTCCCAGACCAGGGCTCAGACCCATGTCCCCTGCATTGGCAGACAGATTCTTAACAACTGCGCTACTAGGGAAGTCCCCGACAGATGTCTTTAAATTGACATTAAGGATTAACTCTATACAGGGTAGAGAGAGGGTAATGGAATATATAGAATATAGAGAGGGTAATGGAAACCTCCAATTTGTGGCCAAGTTGAACAGAAGTTGTAGGTAACCTGGGGACCTACTACTTGCCATGGGCACCTGAAGTTGGGGAACAGTCTTGCGGGACTGAGCCCTTAACCTGTGGGATCTGATGATATCTCCAGGTACAGTGTCAGTACTGATTGAATTCTTGGATACCTGACTGGCGTAGCACAACTGGCTGGTGTGGGGAAAAAACCCACATCTGGTATCAGAAGTGTTGAGTGTGGTAGTGGTGTGAGAGTAATGAAAAACAGGAGGAGGACGGGGAGGTTTTTATACAGTGGCAGAGCCTATAACCCACTTGACTTTTGAACCCTTGTTTCCCAACGCCTTGTGTATTATTAAAATATAAGTATGCCCATAGCTTTGTATTGAAAGAAAATAGTATCAAAACAGATCAGGCTGAGGGCAAACGACAACTTAAATAAGAACTAAAACCATTGGAACGGTGGGGACAGTTTCGGTCTAGAGCATTATGGTGTTGGTATAATTTATTGATGACTTAAGATGCAAATCTGTCTACTAGGACTCGGCATCCATAGACTCTATTATTCAACTATAACTACTATATAAAATCAAACATGCTAACCAACCATGGGAATCAGCATGGCTGGTTTTTCCTTCCCTTAGGTTCTGTAATAGTAGTGGTATTCTCCAGGGACAATGGAAAAGTCAGATCTGAAATAGATAAACCCCAATGTAATTCATCCAGGATCCTCTAAGCTAACTCAAAAGCTACTAAGCCTGTGTGTGTGTGTGTGTGTGTGTGTGTGATGTTCGTGCATGTTCCCACGTGTTCATACGCGTGCATGTGTGAGTACTGTTTGCAGAGTCCTGTAGTAGGCACTTTGGGGAAGAAGAAAATTAAAAGAATTCAAGTGCTTATATTCTAGTTACTCAAGCCTCATAGTTTATGGTGCTTAGCAAACTCATTTACAGTAAGACATTATCTTGGTACATGGAGTGAAAGAAACCTTATGTTCACCCAACATTCATATAATAAGCTCCTACAATATGCTTGGTACTGGAGAATTGTCTTTTAAATGTTTTAAATTAAACCAAGAAACAAAATTCTTGCTAAAATGAAGAACAAGATATAGGAGATAGCAGTGACTAAGACACCGGAAAGGTGTTTCTTGTTCCCTGCCCCATTTGGAGCTGTGTTGATGAGTCATATTTAATCAATTTTTGATGCATCAGAAAATTTCCTTAAGAGGTAACTAGAAAAATATTCACCCTGCCCAAGTTATCTACTGACTTTTAAATAGGTTGGGGAGAAAAAAATGTCTGTTTACATGTAGCCCAGATTGGCACCTGGTGTCTAGACTCATCCCTGGCTGAGTGACAAGAGTAAAGGTGGCCCCCGTTTTACATGGCTGATGAGTTTCTGAAAAGTGATGTGTAAATCCAGTTTTTGGTGATCAGGGTGAGTGTTTTTGTCAAATGGCTAGTCACTACCTCATCAATCTTCATGAATGTTGATTTCTCTTTGTTTGGTTTAAAGGAGTGAACCCTATAGATGGATTTCTACCTATTCTGTGACCCTCCTCTCATAAAACAGTATCACATGATATGTGATATGGTGTGATATGGTGTTTTTATGATACTTTCATCTGGGGATCCTGAAGCTTTGGGACACATTTGCCTTGCATTCCTAAGAAACAATATGAAGTGAAGTTTGTTGAGGTGAGAGAAGAAAATTTTCTATTTAGTGAGATAATTTCAGTATCTACAATCATTGATTTAGCTCTTTTGTTGACAGTAACTCCACTGATTTAAAAAAAAAAGAATTCTTACACATTAAAATAAAAATGATACAATAATTATTTTTTTCTGTTTGTGACTACTTTTCTAAGGCTAGAGGACCGTATTTCCACCTATCTTCTCTTTGGTTAGCAGGTGCTTCTGGATAATAAGACTTCTCTGTAAACAATTATGACAGCAGCATATGTCACAGTCTATGGAAAGATTTGGCTTTTGGAAAGATGCAGCAAAAAAATAATACCAGTTCCTGCCCTTCACATGTCAGCTTAATGTCTCTATCTGCCTTTCTTGTCTATCACTGTTCTTGACTTGTACCCAAACTGTGTTCCTTGCTGCTTTTATTATAATAACAAAGCACCCTGGTTTCCTTTCTTCCAATTTCAGATCTATTCATTCATTTATCCTTTCAAAACTCACACATATTTGCTGAACGACTAAAGAAACACCTATTGACGATCTATCATGAGCAAGGCATTGGGTGTATAGATACAACTGAGGATGAGCTGTAAAACCTGCCCTCAAGGAATTGACAATGTAAAGATATATGGCTATATTCACCACACATACAAATAATTACAATACAAGGAAGACTGTAAACCATAAGAGAATGAAGAACTATGGAAATTCACTTCCAGCTGGGGGCGTCGGCCAATGCTTCATGAAAGAGGTGTCATTTGAGCTGGACTTCAAAGGATGAGCGGTACTAAGAAGCCGAAGGCAGAGCTGGAATTTCAAGCACAGAGTCCAGCATGAGAGGCATAAACACAGGAGAGAGTAGAGCTTGCGTGGAGGATGGTGAAACATATTGTAAAAGAAGTGTAACTGGGGAGAGGTTGGAAGTATAAGGTGCGCCAGTCAGATCATGGGGAATCTGAAATGCCAGTCTGAGGAGGGTCTGCGTTGTTCCGTGGGTGAAGGGGAGTTGTGGGAAGTCAAAAATAAAATGATGAGAACTGGGCCGAACAAAGATGAATCTGGTGACAGTGTAGAGTGGACCAGAAAAGATAGAGATGAGATAGGGAGGCTGATCAGAACACCATGGCAGCTATAGCTTAGGTGAAAGATAATAAGGGCCTGAAGTTTAGCAAAGCAAAGATGAAACAGGAAAGGAACCCGGGGGCAGGGGCATATCAGTGAGGCTGGGACAAGACAAGGTACCTAGTGATTGCTCTTGGATGAGAGAGAGGACAGTGCCTAGGATGATGCCTAGAGTTTTCCAAACCAACCACTGACCACAGCACCTTCCCCGCCAAGTTACCTTCCTCTGAAGTCCACCTGGTAGAGCTTACATTTCAATGGAGGATAAAAAAAAAAAAAGTTGACTCCTTTTGGTTTGGGTTCTTCCCCATCCCCATTTTGTTCCATGTTCATGACCTAACACATTACGAATGGGAGGTTTAAAAAAATGATTTACTCTTCTGTCTTGAAGAATTTAGATATTAAGACAATAGGCTATTAGAATTTATCACCAGTAGGTAATACATTTAATTAGTGAAAAACCACCATGTGTTATGTCTAACACATGCCCTACTAAGTTATCTGTAGCTTGTTTCTGATAATTCAACATTAATAGATTAGTTTTATCAAAAGATAGCAATGGACCAAATATGTGAAGTGCTGGCCTTAGCAGATGCTACCCTTTTATAATCAGAGAAAAACATGCCGGTATTCCGAAAGCTTCCCGCAATCATGGAAGAAACGAAAATCCCCTTGTCTGAGAGGGAAGCGATTTCTAGTCTTATATTTGGCATTGTTGACCTGCCCACCTTGGTGGTGTTAAGCCTCTCTACGAACTGAGGAAGCCAAGATATTTGCACTTTATTTGCTCAGAAATGACATGGGAGGTATGCCAGAAGCGTCAAGGAGATGAAAAGCTCAATGCTGCTCATAGACAAAGATGTGTTCCAGTGTTTGAATATAAGTAGGCCAGTTGTTTAAAATTTGTATTAGGCTTGATCCTTATTGGGAAGCAAGGAAAAACAATTTAACAAAACAGCAGAAAACCACCTGACAGTAGGATTTATTACTGGGTTTTATTGGCTTTTCGCCCAAAGGTCTACAAGGTCTGTAACAGGTGATGAGAATTATCTTGTACTGTAGGCCATGATTCAGAAGACGGGCTTGGCTCTCACAAAACATGTCCACACAAGGACTATCTTCATTAAGATGAAGACCGAACCCTATTATCTGGTTGGTGATTACCACTCTTTTCCTCACGGGTATTATCTCTCGTACATAGACTCACACTGAAAATCAGGTCTCATTGCCTGACATACTTGTTGACATATTCCACTGATTATAACATGCATTTGAAAGTTTTTGAATTACTGTTACACCTGTGGTTCCCAGCTTGTGTTTTGGAGGACCTGGGTTTTTTTCTTTATTTTTGCCATCTGCCAGAATCAGATGTAAATCAGATTAACTTAAATTCAGTAAAATTCCATGTTTTAGTGTCCTATGAGTTTTGAAAAATGCATATAGGTATGTAACCACCACCACATTCAAGATACAGAACAGTTCCATCACACCCCCAAATCCCTTGTGCTCCACTGTAGTCCACCCCCATTTCCAGCCCTTAGAGACTACTCATCATTTTTAAAAATTTTTTTGGAGTGTAGTTGCTTTACAATGTTGTGTTAGGTTCTACTGCACAGCAAAGTGAGTCAGCTATATGTAAACATATATATATTTCTCCTCTTGGACCTCCTTCCCATCTATGTCACCACAGAACATTGAGCAGAGTTCCTTGTGCTATACAGTAGTTTCTCATCAGTTATCTACTTTACACGTAATATCAATAGTGTATATATGTCAATCCCAATCTCCCAATTCATCCCCCCCCACTTCCCCCTTGGTATCCATACATTTGTTCTCTACCTGTGTCTGTATTTCTGCTTTGTAAATAAGATCGTCTATACCAATTTTTTCAGATTCCACATATATGCATTAATATACAATATTTGTTTTTCTCTTTCTGACTTACTTCACTCTGTATGACAGTCTCTAGGTCCATCCACGTCTCTACAAATGACCCAATTTTGTTCCTTTTAATGGCTGAGTAATATTCCATTGTATATATGTACCATATTTTCTTTATCCATTCATCTGTTGATGGACATGTAGGTTACTTCCATGTCCTGGCTATTGTAAATAGTGCTGCAATGAACATTGGGGTTCATGCGTCTTTTCGAATTATGGTTTTCTCAGGGTATATGCCCAGTAGTGGGACTGCTGGGTCATAAGGTAGTTCTATTTTTAGTTTTTTAAGGAACCTCCATACTGTTCTCCATGGTGACTGCATCAATTTACATTCCCACCGACAGTGCAAGAGGGTTCCCTTTCCTCCACACCCTGGACCTAATTAAACTTAAAAGCTTTTACACAGCAAAGGAAACCATAAACAAGACGAAAAGACAACCCTCAGAATGGGAGAAAATATTTGCAAATGAAGCAACTGACAAGGGATTAATCTCCAAAATATACAAAGAGCTCATGCAGCTCAATATCAAAAAAAAAAAAAAACCCAATCAAAACATGGGCAGAAGACCTAAATAGACGTTTCTCCAAGGAAGACATACAGATGGCCAAGAGACACATGAAAAGACGCTCAACATCACTAATTTTTAGAGAAACACAAGTCAAAACTACAATGAGGTATCACCTCACACTGGTCAGAATGGCCATCACCAAAAAAATCTTTCTGCTTACTTTGGATTTTATTTGCTCTTCTTTTTCTAGTTTCCTAAGGTAGAAACTTAGACAATTGATTTTAGGTCCTTCTTCTTTCCTAATATATTCATTTAATGCTATAAATTTCCCTCAAACCCTGCTTTCACTGTATACATCAAATTTTGGTAACTTGTGTTTTCATTTTCACCTAGTTTAAATATTGTAAAATGTGTCTTGAGATTTCTTCTTTGACTCATGTGTTATTTAGAAGCATGTCATTTAATTTCCATGTATTTTGGGATTTTCCAGTTATCTTTCTGTTACTGATTTCTAGTTTAATTCCACTGTCATTGAGAGCAGACATTATATGATTTCTATTTTAAATGTGTTTAGGTGTATTTTATGGCCCAGAATGTTGTCGAATGTTCCATGTGAGCTTGAAAAAAATGTTTATTTTGTTGTTTTTGGATGAAGTAGTCTATAGATGTCAATTAATATCCAGCTGATCAATGGTGTTGTTGGGTTCAGTTATGTCCTTACTGGTTTTCTGCCTGCTGGATCTGTCCATTTCTGATAGAGGAATGCTGACGTCTCCAGCTATGATAGTTGATTCACCTGTTTCTCTTTGCAATTCTATTAATGCTTGCTTCATGAAGTTTGATGTTCTGTTAGGTGTATACACATTAAGAATTGTCATGCCTTTTTCTAGAATTGACCTCTATCATTTTGTAATGCTCTTCTGTACCCCTGATAATTTTCCTTGCTTTGTCTACTCTGTCTGAAATGAATATAGCTATTTTGGCTTTCTTTAGATTCGTGTTAGCATGTTATATTTTTCTCAATTGTTTAGTTTTCATCCATACTTTTAATCTATATGCATCTTTATATTGAAAGTGGGTTGCTTATAGACAACATACCGTTGGTCTTGTGTTTTGACCCACTCTGACAATCTGTATTTTAACTGGTGCATTTAGATCATTGACATTCAAAGTCATTATTAATATATTTGGATTAATACCTATAATATTTGTTACTGTTTTCTATTTGTTACCCTTGTTCTTTGTTTCTATTTTTGTCTTCCACTCTTTCTGCTCTTTGTGATTTTAAATGAGTATTTTATGATTCCAGTTTCTCTCCTTTCTTAGCATATTGGTTATATTTCTTTTTTAACTTTATTTAGTGGTTGCCCTAGAGTTTGCCATATACATTTACAACTAAAGTCCACTTTCAGATAATGCTATACCACTTCATGGGAAGTACGAGTACCTTATAATAACAAAATAATCCTAACTCCTCTCTCCTGTCCCTTGCATCATTGCTGTCTTTCATTTAACTTATATAAGCATACGTAAGTGTGTATACACACGCACACAATGGATAAGCATCCATAATTGAATACATTTTGGGTATTATTTTGAACTGTTATATATCAAATCAATTAAGAATAAGAGAAACAAGGGTTTTTTCCTGAGAAAACTTCTGCATTTTTTAGTATCTCAAAGTATACTTCCAGACCATGAGACATACTAGATATAAAGGTCATTTCAGAATAAAAAACTAGTCAACTATTTAAGAAGTTATGAAAGACTATTTATGCAATTAGTGGCTTCAAAATAAAAATTGGTACTAAGTAGACATAAACCCATAACCATGGTTATTTTAACACTTCTCTTTCAATAATTGATAGAACAGGAAACAGTCTCTCAGGATATAGATATTTGAAAAACTTGTCAAGTTAACCAACATGACTTAATTGGCATGACTTAATTGGCATTTATAGAACACTATGCCTAACAATAACAGAAAACACATTCAGTTTAAGTACACAAAGACGTTTCATCAAAAGAAACCATATGCTAAGCCATAAAACAAATCTCAATAAATTTCAAACCATACTGAAATACACAACTTATAGAATATATTCTCCGACCACAGAAGTGTTAAATTAATCAGTATATAATTGAGAACAAACTAGTGGTTACCCGTAGGGAGAAAGAAGCAGGGAGGGGCAAGGTAGAGGTAGGGGATTAAGAGGTACAAACTACTCTGTGAAATTAAGCTACAAGGATATATTGTACAACACAGGGAATATAGCCAATATTTTATAATAATGATAAGTGGAGTATAACTTTCAAAAATTGTGAATTGCTAAGTTGTACACCTGAAACATATTATACATCAACCACACCTCACAAAAAGATTAATAACAGACAAAAAAGAACCAGTATCTAAAAGGTATCTAGAAAATTCCTAAGTGTTTGGAAATTATACCACACAATTTTAAATAACACAACAATCAAGTAAAAAAATAAAGTAAATTAAAAAAAATTTTTTGGAACTAAATGAAAATGAAGACACAATAAATGAAAATCTGAGTAGACAGGGCTTCCCTGGTGGCGCAGTGGTTGGCAGTCCGCCTGCCGATGAAGGGAACACGGGTTCGTGCCCCGGTCCGGGAGGATCCCGCATGCCGCGGAGCGGCTGGGCCCGTGGGCCGTGGCCGCTGGGCCTGCGCGTCCGGAGCCTGTGCTCCGCAACGGGAGAGGCCGCAGCAGTGAGAGGCCCGCGTACCGCAAAAAAAAAAAAAAAAAAAAAAAAAAAAAATCTGAGTAGACAGCTACATCATTCTATAGAGGGAAACTGAGAGCTTTATAGGCTTATAAGAGATGAGTGCATTGGTTTCCTACGGCTACTGTAACAAAGTACCACAAACTTGGTGGCTTAAAACAATACACATTTATGCACTTACAGTTCTGGATGTCAGAAATCCGAAGTCGGTTTTACTGGCCAGAAATCATGATGTCGGCTGGGCTGCTCTCCCTCTGGAGGCTTTAGGGAAGAATTCATTTCCTTGCTTTTTCCAGTTACTAGAGCTATATTATTTGCAGCCCTTGGTTCCTGGATGTTCTTCCATCTTTATAGCCAAAAGTATAACATTTTGCCTCAGTCACCACTCCGCCTTCCATCTCTGCAGTAGTGAGTAGCAGCTCCCCCTGCCTCCCTCTTATAAGGACGCTTGTGATTACGTCATTGGACCCACCTGGATAATCTAGGCTACTCTTCCCATTTTAAAATCCGTAACTCCCTCACAGCTATAGAATCCTTTTTGCCAGATAAGATAACATCTTCACAGGGTCCAGGAAGCAGTACTTGGATGTCTTGGGGGCCATTATTCAGCCTGTAGTTTAAAAAGTTGTAAAAGGCTGTTCACACACCACAGGGGACCACGAGTCATCTCAATAGAAGGGCGGTCAGGTGAGGCTTTCTATAGGGTTTGGGTGTGGGCTGGGTGGTTTCGGGTAAGGTTCAAAGAAGCAAGGTTTTCATCTGGATTGAGGTGTCAGAAAGTTCCAGAAGTTTTTATTTTACCTTCCCTTATTCCTTTTTTCATGCTCTTCCTTACTTTATGTAGACCCATTTTTTCACCTTTATCATTTTTCTTCTCTCTAAGGAACTTCTAACATTTCTTGGAAGGCGGGTCTATTGGCAATTCAGTCCCTCAATTTTTGTCTAAGAAATTCTTTATTTCTCTTGCACTTTTGAAGGATAATTTCAGAGGATACAGAACTATAGGTTGGTGGGTTTTTTCTCTCAACACGTTAAATATTTCACTCCACTCATTGCATGGTTTCTGAGAAGTCAGATACAATTCTTATCTTTGTTCCTCTATAGGTAAGGTATTCTTTTCTTTTGACTTCTTTCAGCATTTTTTCTTTATCTTTTATTTTCTGTAGTTTGAAAATGGTATGCCTATGTGGAGTTTTTTTTAGCATTTATCCTGCTTGGTGTTCTCTGAGCCTCCTGGATCTGGGGTTTGGTGTCTGATATGAATTTGGGGACATTCTCAGCCATTATTGCTTTAAATATTTCTTCTGCTTCTTTCTCTCTTTGTTATCCTTCTGGTATCCCCGTCAGATATATGTTATACCTTTTGTAACAGTCTCACAGACCTATATTTTTCAGTCTTTGTTCTCTTTGCTTTTCTATTTCTGAGAAGTCTATTGTTATATCCTCTAGCCCAGAGATTCTTTTCTCAGCTGTGTCTGGTCTACTAATAAGCTTGTCAAAGGCATTCTTTATTTCTTTTATGACTTAAAAAAAAATCTAGGATTTCCTTTTGGTTCTTTCTTAATATTTCCATCTCTCTGCCTACACTGCCCATCTGTTCTTGCATCCTGTCTACTTTATCCATTAGAGGCAGTAGTGTATTAAGCATAGTAGTTTTAAGTTCCCAGTCTGATAATTCCAAAATCCCTGCCATATCTGGTTTTAATGCTTGTCTGATTCTTCAGATTGTGTTTTTTGCCTTTTGGTATGCCTTCTAATTTTTTACTGCTAGCTGGACATGATGTACCAGGTAAAAGGAACTGCTGTAAATAGGCCTCTAGGAATGTGGTGGTGAGGTATGGGGGAGGGGGAGCATTCTTTAGTCCTATGACTGGGTGTCAGTCTTAAAGCCTATGCCTTTGGACTGTGAACTTTACAAATGTGGATTTTTTTCTCCCCATTTAGGTGGGACAGAATAGCTGGAGTTGTTTGGAGTTGGGTATTTCCCTTCCCCAGGTCAGTTAGGCTCATAAAAATACTCCAGGAGGTTAGACTCTAGTTAACTAGTTTTCCCTGAGGTTGGGCCTTGTTAAGAACAGAGTGCTCTGGTGTATTTCAACATGGTTCCTTTTGTCCTCCTCCTGCCAGAAGCAAGAAGGGATTTTTCTCCAATATTTACTGTGGGAATGTGGTCAAGCTCCTGGAGGTTAATCTCACAGTATTGTGGGGACCCCTTTGACTGGGTCCCCCTGGAGTTTTCAACTCTCAGAGCTGTCCACACTGAGTGTCTAGCAGTTGGTTGGTTACAGTTCAGGTTTTCCTACACCAGCACTGGTTCCTGGGGTAGTTTCTTCTCATGAGTCTCCGCTCCAGTAAGCCTAGACTCCCTGTGTTCACCTGTCTGCCTCCCCGATCTTGCGGGCAGTGGTTTGCCCTGTGTCCTCCCCTCTCTTAGGAATCCAAGGATGATGACCCCTCACATGCAGAACTAGAAACCAGACGTCTCTATTGTTATTATATTCTCAGTTTCATTCATTTCTGCTCTTTTATTATTTCCTCCCTTCTGCTTGATTCTAGTTTTCTTGTTTTTGCTTTTTCTGGCTGTGCCGAGAGGTCTGTGGGATCTTAGTTCCTCAACCAGGGATTGAACTTGGGCCCTCGGCAGTGAAAGCGACGAGGCCTAACCACTGGACCTCCAGGGAATTCCTTGTTTATTGTCTCTTAAGATGGAAGCTTAGATAATTGATTTGAGATATTTCTTCTCATCTATTATAAACTTTACTAGTAAATATTCTTTCTAAGTATGTGCTACATACTACAAATTTTGATATATTGTATTTTCATTTCATTTAAGATAGCTTTTAATTTCCCTTGTGACTTCCTTTTTGACACATGAGTAATTTAATTTTAAAATATTGGGGGGATTTTCCAAATATTTTCTGTTATTAATTTCTAGCTTAATTATGTTGTGGTCAGAGAACATACTTGGTATGATTGCAATTCCCTTAAATTTGTTGAGGTTTGTCTTATGTCCTGGGAAAAAGTCTTGAAAAAAGACTTTTGAAACTGATTAAAATATTACTTGAATTTTTCTTACTTCCTTATAAGGTGATTGGGTCTTTCCCTTGTGTGCTGCTACAGGTGACCAGTACTTGTATCCCATATCCTGGGAGAAAGCCCTGCTTTTCCTTAATTTCAGGCTGCTTGATTGCCCTGCAGACTCAGCATTCTGAGAGGTTGAAGCAAATTTATGATTTTATATTTCATCTGGATTTTTATTGTTGCTAGTATGGGAGCAATGCTTATTTCAGCTTTTACATTCCAGGCACATGTGGAAACCCTAAAGTTAAAAAAAAAATAGAGTGGGAATTTTAGGATACCAAGAGACTTAGGCAATCAAAGGGTGGTCCATTGTTCCTTTATTATCTTCCCAATACAATACTTAAAATCATTCAAATTTTTCTTCGTATGTGTTTCAGCTCCTGGCTAATGAGATTTCTTCTTTTTTTGCCTAGATGTTCTGGAATACCCACTTTTTGACTGGGAGTAGATGCATTGGGTTTTGCCTGCTATCAGGTGACTGCTTCAAAAAAAAATGTTCTGACCTTTTATTACCACTCTTGTGGCAGAAATGATTGGCAGTGATGATATCTAACCATAACCTCTGTGATCTCATTTGAGACTGGTTCAGTGGGCAGATTTTTGCTATTTTGTTTTTCTTTTACATTAACTAGTAAGAAAGCAGTACATAGTATTATATTTGTTGAAATATTTGAGATTTGTCCTCTAGGAAAGATGCACACACAAGTTAGGATGATTTACTTCAAACTATTAATTTCATTTTTTCCCCATAGAGGTATACAAATAATTAATAGTGTGGTGAGTGTTCATGGACTTTGGTCTTATAGAGAGGAATGGACCAAGCATTTCCAGAAGTGGGCAGTACACGTAGGGTTATTACCACAGCTCTGTGCACAGCACACTGTTGACTGAGAATGTATTACCTGTTATAGTGGTCATGGTGGTTACCTCCCTATTTCTTCCCCAAACTTCATCTTAATCCATTGCCCTTGTTTGTGATGGATTTATTGAAGAAACTATGACCCATTCCTGGCCATTGGTACATGAAGAAAGCCTGTCCAGGGACTTATTGCTTCTAAGGAGACAAAAGAGAGACAACCCTTTTCTTTTTCAGGACATTGTTATCTGGGTACTGCTAAAGCACTACAGCCACAAGAGTCAAATCTCCACAGTGAGGTGATGAGAATTGAAAACATCCTTGCTCCTCAATGCCAACACTTGAGCACCTGAATAAACAGTCCTGGAGCCACCCTACCTCTGGATCCCTTGCTTGTATGAGCATAGACTTCCTTATCATTTAAGCCAATATGGTTATTGGAGTTGAAAGCATCCTCACATATACCTAATAATAAGTTATAGTTTTCTCCAAATATAGATGCACAATAAGTAATAGTATTCTCCAAATATGTGTAGATGCTGTTGTGAATAATAAAGCACAAGTTCATTTTTAATGTTATTGGAGTCAAAGTAGCCCTCTGGAATTGCCTAATTTTTCAATCAATTGATTCCAAAAGTACAAGTATCATGATGTGTAACTCTACGAAATACTTTGACCGTAAGAAGAGATATTTACATTTACAAAGGTTGAGGGTGATTCACGCAGACTCAAATGTAGCTCACTCACTGTGAAGACCACACAGACACCTAATTTTTACAAGTACCATGAAGAAATTAAACATTCTCAGAAGACGCTAGACTCTTTGAGGCTAATTTTAGTTAAACGTGGGCATAGTTCTAATATCAATATCATAAAATCTTGGAGCTCAATGAGGTCTTAGAGATCAAATAATGATGATGCAAGTGAGAAAATTGAGAACCAAATAAACTAAATAAGTTACTGAAGGTAGTTAACGGTAGAATCAGGACTAGGATACAGATCTTTTGTTTGCTTCTTTTTGCTATGGCATTTGGGAAAGTTGTTTAAGATGCTCTTAACTATCCTAAATACTGAGGAACCTGAAGAATTACCCCAAATATGTGGCCCAAATCTATGCTATTAAAATCCTGTGCAAGTTTTAACAATGCTCTTGATGATTTTTACCACCCACTATTTTCTCTTGGAAGAAGTGGGCTCAGCTATCCTACATACTAACAGGATACTTGAAAGGGCAGGGTAGTTAGTGTGGCATAAAATCAAATATGTTTTATAAGATAACTTTTTTGCCACCTACTTTACATTTATCAGATTGTATTCATTTCATCTATATAAATAAAACAGCCACAGCAGGAAGAGTACCTGAAATGGGGTACTAAAATTTAATCATGTCTGATTATCTCAAATACTCCACCTCTTCAGAGTAGCTAGAGGACTTAATTAAACTTTTAAATGGCAAAAAAAAAGGTAAAGATCCAATAAGCAGTCTTTCCTTTTCCCCAGAACTAACAGGAAGCAACTTTAACTTCAATAAAAGTATTTCATAATAATCCTATGTAACTTGCAAGAGTATTATAAATAAGTTTCAAGAAGTGATCAATTAATAATGTATTACCATAACTTAAATAACATTTTAATAGGTAGTTTTGGAAGGAAGTCAACAATCTAAATTGAAAACCTGGGAAAACAAACCCAGACTGAGAAGAAATATCCCACTTGATGGCTGGCCATATTGATTTACTATATATAGAAGCCCTGCCAATATTCAAGGCTGCCTGTTTTCTTAGGGATAACTCATGGGTAGAGAATAATGTTCTTGGCACAGGAAAAGCACAAAAGGGGACTTTTCCTTTAAAGGGATAAAAATGCAGCAGGTATGTGATCTTTGGTTTTCCATTTTTGGTTTGTCTTGGTTAACTCGGGCATCTGAGAAAGGACTGAGTGAGTTAAGTTGTTTACATGAACCTTAACATACTTAATCAGCCTATGAGGATTTTTTAGGTAAGGAGAGAGAGACACAAGTGGGAGACTGATGAAAGACAAGGGAGTTTTCTCTGATGCTCAGACAGGTGGGGCTGGGGGAAGGGTAGGGTGGAAAGACACTTCCATTAGTTCCAAGATCTGATAAGTTAATAGTTGAAGGGGATTTCATTACAAAATCTGGAAAGTCTGAAATAGAAAGTTAACTTCATCTCATCTCACACCAGAGAAAAACTCCACAGTAATGATCTACTTGTGCTCCCAGTTTTTACAGCCCCTCAGACTGCCAGCTTTATCATCTCAGAATACCCTCAGGCTTGTTCTAGGGCCCAGGAATTTCATGGGAAGAAATGTAAAGAGATCACTGACTATTTTGAAAAATCAGTATAGTGATGAGCCTGACAATAAAGCTAAAAAACACAGGCTTCTTTTAACAACTTGGGGAGGAGACCTTACAGGTAGCCATGGATTTCCCCTCCCCATGTAAAGGTGAAGACTGTTCTACTACTCGGACATCAGTACCCAGTTAAAGAAAGAAGAACACAAATCAGAAAAGCTAACACCCCATGGGTGAGACTGGCTGGAACAATTTGGTATCGATAGAGCTTCAAGGGCCAACCTCAAATTTAATGCCTATGGACACCATCCTAGCTGGTCTGCTTAACGAAGCTGAGAGTCTGACTTGACCCTGTTTCCCCACCTGGCGTACCTCTGACCACTTGTCCTGTGTATGTCCTCAGCACCTGCCCATATTTTTCTCTCTGCACCTCTAACACTTGAATTTTCTCAAAACACTTCAAATATATTGGTTTTCTTAAAGTCCTTGGAGAAATGGGATGGGTTTTATCGTTTCGCTGTATTCCCAACACCAAACACAGTGCCTGTAGTATAACAGGCATTCAATAAAACTCCTCTCTCTCTCTCTCTCTCTCTCTCTCTCTCTCTCTCTCTCTCTCTCGCTCCTGATTAGTATTTACACCTACTACTGTGTACCTCCATAGATGTCCTACTGGCACTTAAACTCACCATGTTAAAAACCAGACCTCTTACCTCCCCTTACCTCTCCTCAGTCATGGCTGTGGTGGTCTGCAGGGCAGGGTCTGTATCAAGTCCCCTGTAAGTATTCAGAAAATATTCAAAGTGGAATGAGGAGAGAAATGAGGAAAAAGACAACAGAAAAGAAGTATGAGGAAAAAGTAGTAAAATAAAGAAGGGAATCATGGAGGTAACAAAGAAAAGAGGGAAGAGGAGAGGAGGACGGTGGATAGGATGGTGACAAGGATATTTTAGATTGGTTTCCTCAAATCGGGAGGGATAGAATGCATCCTGAGCCCTCTATGGAAGAACTAGAACACATTTCCAACTATTCCTCTTCCCTTCCAGTGTTGTATTAACTGCTTCCAGTTTGGATTAGACTCTCAGTGTTTTGTGAGTGTGATGAGAGAAGGGACTAAGGGGCATGTTTCCACCTTTTCGGCCATTCCTGCACATGTAGATAATAGGAGTGGCTGGGCCATTTTCCACTATGGAACAGGATTCTGTGTACCAGTCGGCAAAAATAAAAAGTGTGATTAGAAGCCTGTTCCTAACCTCATAGTTCTCAAGATGAAGCTCTGAAATAAAGGTCTGGGGTTGAGGTTCATTTGTTTTTCCAATGGGGAATGATTCCCTATTTTGCCTTAGGTATATAGAAGGACAAGATCTTGCCTGTTCTTCTGGTCCTGGAGTTCTTACAGTCTTGTAACTTTTTGTATGTTTTCTTTTTGGGTTCTGTTGCCAGCTTATTTTAAGTCTAATGCTCTAATCTCTCTGAGTGATGACATGTCATAACTGTAACCCCAAGACATTTTCAGGTAAAGGCAAGATGCAGGCACTCCTTGATTTTATTTGTGGGAGGTACATTCTAGCCTACACGGAAATGTGTAAGAAATATTCTGCCATTGTGAAGGCCTTAGTAAAATCATGCTGACATCTGGTAGTTTTGAAGGGTGCTTAGATCTATGAAAAGAGCATTTTCCAAAGAAATTATTTGTTTTCAACAGTTGTTCCAAAAAGAGGCTTAAAGGACTCCTGTGATTTTTTTTTAAACAAGTGAAAGCACTGTTATTCCTAAGGTAGCTGCCTTCACATGCTGAGTATCAATCTGTACACCCCAGATTCCTGGGATCCTTGGCAGAGGTTTTTCCATTGGAATGGAGGATTTCACTGAAATATAAATGGGCAAGAGTTTGTGAACTAACTCCCTTTAGTCAACACATGAGGCAGGATGTGAAAACCAACAGCAGGAAGTCCCTTTCAGCTGAAACCCTGGCCCATGGACTTGAAGCATATTCTTTTTTGCAGTCTTTTAAACAAAACAGTACAAGCACTCCTCGATGCTTATTCACATGGTACAGACTGTATTAAGAGTTTTCTGTAGGTTTCTAATATAAATGAATATAAAAACACAGTTCAGCTTGTTGCCTTCAGGCGTGGTGCTCACCAAGCAATTAGGAAACAGTATAGATTAGAGCTCAGTACATCCCCATGCAACTCAAAAGGTTGTCCTAAAAATTTGGAGTTCAGAGGCAAGAATCATTTTCCTATGAGAGGAACAAGGCATTCATTCTTAATAAAGCAAATGACATCTACCACACAGTAAATGAAATTATCACACAGCTTATGTTTAGATGAGTGTGATATTCCACAAAGCACTGACTCTATGGGTGAACCCTGCATTCCATTACCAGTGTTTACATTTGTGCAGCTTGATTTACCCAAACACATCTGAGAACCTTGCATTTCAGAAAGCAGCTAACAGGATTCACCAGACGACATATTTGGCCTGAGAATGGGGAAGCCTGTTGGTATCTCAGAGACTCTCAGCCACACCTGAACCAGCAGTTCATGATGTATCATTAGGTAAGCACGTTTTCAGAAAAGAAAGAGATGTCTATATATTTGCTGTTTCTAAACAAGATTTATGATCTGGTGGATGGAAACAACAAAGATGAGTGATGGAAAAAATATAATTTGGGATACTTTGAGAATTCCCATAAGCTTCATGCAAAGGAGTATAATATAGGAGACAACCAGAACTAATGAATGTAATTCTTGCTTTGCGGTACCTCAAACTCATGTAACACACTGCTTTGTTGTAGTGGTTGAAGACACTATTTTAGTGAATAGGTAATTGTCATCATGCTTGTAGGTATACAAGTAGATATTAAAGTGTTTCAAAATGGTTTTATTAGGGATAGTTAGGGAGTTTGGGGTTGACATGTACACACTGCTCTATTTGAAGTGGATAACCAATAAGGACCTACTATATATAGCACAGGGAACTCTGTTCAGTATTATGTAACAACCTAAATGGGAAAAGAATTTGAAAAAGAATAGATATATGTATAACTGAATCATTTTGCTGTACACCTAAAACTAACACAACCTTGTTAATCAACTACACTCCAATATAAAATAAAAAGTTAAAAAATGATTTTCTTAAATAATTCCTCATAATTTTATCATTTTAATATTTTCCATGAAGAAAAAGTTCATTAAACCTAAGGTCATTACATGTCAATCCAATCCTTCCTCAAGTTCTGATTTAGAAAAATCAGTATTAAAATGAGACTGTACCAGTGGTAATTTTGGTATTATCTGGCTTAAAATGTTGGTAAACACATCCTGTCTCATGACAACTCTGAGCTGCCTTTGATGTGATCCTTGACTTTGGATTTTGTTAGTTCTATTTGTGGATTGTGTTTATGTGACAAATTTTTTGGTTGTTTCTGAACACCTCTGAGTGTATCTGCTTTCTCTTCTTCCAATGTATAATCGACACTCCCAGTATGTTGTTCTTTTCAATGACTAAAAAGTGGATTTTTCTCTAATCCAGTGCTCATAATTACATATCCAGCAAAGTTCACTCTAAGACCAAAATGCAGTCTTTAGATTTTCCCCGTTAGCCCTGCATACTTACTAGAAACCACCCCTGCCGGCTTCTTCTTAGTAAACTAAGGCAGGTGAGAACAGTCATCTTCCCTCCCTGTCATAACGTTAGTCATTTCTGAGGTGCTGTCCTGGGAAGGAGTGGAGGAGAAATCTGCTGTCCAGACCCTCTCCAGGTGAGTATGATTGATATTCACATGGTAGGGTGTACTAAGCCTTTTAAGATGACTGTGCCAGGGGTAAGAATTTGCACATCCTGTCCTGAGTCTTGTGTTGATTCAGAGCGTGACTCAGTGATCCTCACTGTAGGGGCTGAGGGTAGAATGGCCCATGGCAAGTCTTCCTTGAAACATTATAATAGAATCTTTCACCAGAATGTTGATACACCTTCTAACTGCCAAAGACAAGTGGAAGGTAGAAGAAGCAACTTCTCTTGCCCAAGTACTTGACCCTGAATCCTTAACTTGATTATTACTTAATTCAAACCATTGGCTAATGGCATAAAAAGAAAATTACATCCTATCTGGAAAATAGCTGTAATTATAAAGAAGACAAAATCAATCAGCAATGGGAAAGAATAATCATTATGGAAACTGTATGAAGCTAAGAAACCGAATACCAACTTAAACTAAAAAGAAATTTTAAAATCCATTCAACTGTAGTGGTGAATATACGTCATTATACATTTGTCAAAACCCATAGAATGTACATCCCAAAGAACGAACCCTAATGTAAACCATGGACTTTAGTTAATAATAATATATCAATACTGTCTCACCAATTGTAACAAATGTACCACACTAATGATGTCAGATGTTCATAACAGAGGAAACTATGTGGTTGGTGGGAAGAGGAAGTGAGCAGGTATTGTGGTAACTCTTTGTTAATTTTTGCTCAATATTTCTGTAAACCTTAAAGTGCTCTAAAAATAGTCTATTCATACTACAAGGATTTAAAAAAAATTATATATATATGTGCGTATATATATATATATATATATATATATATATATATATTTAACATAGTTAATAGAAATGCTTGTTACCTTAAAACTAAAGCTAACCATCAAGCTTTTCTTGTAAATCCAACTGAGGTCTGAGTTACAGAACCCTTAGGAAGAGAGACTGATACTCCTAATTATTTTTTTTTAGCATTTCAGATTCTACTTCACAGCAATGAAGCCAACATTTGAGATAAGCAATTAGTAAAAATAAATATAATTAAAATTATGACATGTCCTTGAATGTGAAGCATTACTTGCAAAATGAAACTTGACTCGAAGTGAAGTGTCCGACCAGGCCTTCAGCAGTATGAAAGCGCCTGGAGAAACCTAGACTTGGGTCCCCAAATTCATGCCGTGTTCTTTGAGCCATTTTATTTGTGTCTGGATAATGAGATTTCCAAATCCTTTTCTTCCATCCTCTGAATAAACATGGAAGACTTAGTAGGGTAGACATGGGAGAAGTAACACTGCAGCCCCACCATGAGATGAGGGCTGCCCAAGGCTACTTAGCAGATTGGCTTCCTGCAGTCCTCAGAAATCAGTCGCGCCAGTCAATACCTAGAAATGTGCTAGACTCACCTACTTGTCAAGAACAAGAAATAGACAAGTTACTCTGAGCCTCAGAGGAGTTCTGAGAGGAAGATGAGTCAAGATTTAAACATTTGTATTTTCCATAGTTAGAGCACCTACCTTGTTCAGTCATTAGCTGTGAGCTTTACCATTCTCTCTTCTTGAGAATGACTGGTGAAGAGCACAGGTTAAAACAAGACATGCTTCTTCTACATTTCCCATTTCCTACTCCCACTCTTTGGGATATCCTCCTATACAGTAACTCCAGGAGGTACAGATGTACTTATTCGTTCATGGTAAATATTATACCATAAATAACAGAAATGTGTAGCAGATAAGACTTTTTTCTTATAAATTCTGTATTTGTAAGGCAGTGTTCCTCTAATATAAGAGGGAGTTAAGAGATGAATGGTTGGGCTCTCCATGGATCCTTCAGTGAAGTCTTAGGGGTGCCCTAAAAACCAGGACTTTAAAGCTTCAGACAGTGGGATGCTGGCAATAACAGACCGTGTGCTTCTGCAAGTGGTGGAGCATTGGATGACATGGTGATTTGGGGATTTTATGCTCTTTGCAGAATAAAGCCACATTTAATTTTGGCACTAGGAGCAATAATATTAGAAAGAAAATGACCAAACTACATGTTTACATGTCTTTACCAAAAAAAAAAAAAAAAAAGAAAGAAAACCTTTTATAAAACAAGTATTTGTTAAATGTTGAATAAACATTTGAAATAAATCATTTACTGATGTTTCCTCTTAATATTAATTTTCTACCTATTCATCCTGTTATCTGTCATCCATTGGCAGACACTACAGTTTTAAGAAGAGTATACAGAAAAAAATATATAACTGGAAGCATTCTACTTGTATTTTAATGTTTCCTGCATATTTAGAAAAGATCACCCTGATTTTGATTTTACCTGTGAAACACCTCAGACCAGCTCACAGAACAGTAATGTTCTCTTGGAGTACAATCTGAGAAGTTCTGGCTAAATGAAAGGGATGAGAAAAGTTCCCTCATCAAGCAGCTCTCTTGCACTGCCCCTGCCACCTGCTTCTATCCTCGGCTTTAAGGTAATCACCACCTCCACGACCATATGTTCAATGTTAATATGTTAATATCCATATTAAGCACTTTATCTGCTTCATTAGATTTAATGGAGTAGATATTATTACCCATGTGATATAGTATGAGGAAACACTTTTAATGAGGTTATCATTAGCATGGCTTATAAAGGCAGGGTTGAGATTTAAACCCAGGTATGTCTGACTCCACTATCCATTCTCTTAACTGCTACCTATGCATCCTGCATGACCAAATATATAGCAACAAGAGTGGAAAATAACAACCCATTGTATTCTGTAAGCCTGTCAATAAGCCCTTAAATCTGGTGTTTGAAAACTTCTCAGTCATAAATCTATCACTATATTACCCAAGGAGTATCTGTGTCCTGTAATCAGGTTTTATATACTTGTAGAATATATTTTACAGAATTAGTTGTAAAAAGGAGGTGTTGATTGAAAAGTAAGAAGGAAGATTCTATCAGGATTGTTGTGAAGACAATAACATATAGTTCATATACCATTTTTTTCCCATGAAGCTTTCCTTGACTCAACCTTCTGGGAACTCCCTAAGCACTTTCCCTGTACCCTTAGCGCTTTATCTCGCAATTGAACCCACCAAAATCTGCTAAGTCTTTTGTGCAGGTGCTGGGGATACAGAGATCAAATACATGGTCCCTACTCTCAAATAGCTCATGGTGAAATGTGTATTATGATACCTACAGGGTGCTGTAAAAGAGGAAAAGCATTTAACTCTAGGTAGAAGACTTGAGGGAGGGGGAAAAAAAAGAGAACGTGGGCCAATGGGAAGGAAGTGAGATGGAGTGGGGATTATGACCCTTGATCCTAGTCTTCAGGTGGGAGTAGAAATCAGGCAGATGGAGGTGTGTATGTGTTCGTAGGTATGCATGTGTGCATGCATACACATGTGCCTCTGTTTTCTAGGCAGAAGAACGAAGCTAGATGATAAGGAGGAGAGGAGCCTGGCCTGTTATGGGAACTGCGAGCACATGATTCGAGAAGGCTTGTGTGCAGGGTGTGTGCTGAGAAATGGCACCAGGTCAAGCTGGAAAAGTATGTTTAAGTGATTTGGTGAGGAGTTTGGATTTTATCATGAAGAGGTTTGGGTATCACTGGAAGATTTCAAGATCTTTGGAATGATCATCCTGGCAGTAATGTAGAGAACAGATGGGCCTGGGAAATGAGATGCACAGAGAAAGCAAGGCGCAAGTCTAGGTGTCAGGAGACTCTTGAAGGCATCCAGGCCAGACTGAGCTTGGGCAGTGGCAGTGACGTTGAAGAGGAGGAGTGAGGTACAAGACATATTTAGGCAAATAACATGAATAAATGGGGAAAAACAAGGGTAATCTCAGTTTTTCAAGTAAATAAAACTTATTTAACTTCTTATGTTGTCCCTGAAAGGTTCACATTTCTCTACTTTTTCCAGAGGTTGTACTACTGGTATAAAGCACAATTAGCAGATTTAATAGAATTAGTGTTCTTTGAAGCACCCCAACATATATTCATTTCTTGTTGCACTACCTGACTCCTTTCCCCGAAACTGACGTTATGGGTGGATTTCCACGAAACTGACTTAACCTTTACTCTATTCCCTGGCTACACAGACTGAAAATTATGCTGCCTTTCACAAGAGGATGGAGTAAGGGGCAGAAAAGACAAGCCTGTTAAAACCCATCCCATTGTGAATACAGCAACTCAAAGGCACCATTTCCAAAGAGGGCTGGTGGCATCACCCAGAAAGGGAGCACATCTTAGTGTTTGTCTCCAAGTAGCCTTTCTGGTCCAATGGCAGAAGCAACAATAAGAAATAATAAGACAGGAAGCTGAAAGGTGTAGATTAGATCTGAGGAACAGTTTTCCCCTCAGAGAAGCTGTTCAATATGGATATCAGTTATGCTAGAGAATATTCTTCCCTGGAGATTGTTTTTGGGATGGTGGTAAAGTATACATAATACAAAATTTACTCTTTTAACCAGTTTTAAGTATACAGTTCTGTAACATTAAGTATCAATACATTCACATTGTTGTCACTATTCTACCTTAATATTCCCCTGTCCCTGCCTCTATTGGATTGCTATACTGTCACTCTCTCTTCTTATCATGTTTGGAATTCTCACTTTTTGAGCTACTGATTAAATAATCCATCTATCCTTAGATTTATCCATTCAAAACATATTTGTTGAGAACTTACGGTAAGAGAAAAAAAGTTGTAAACATCAATGTATTCAACAAAACTTGTATTTAAACAAAACTCCCAAGCAGCTTCCCAATTTTCCCCAATTTAAACTGACAACCCATGATTATGTCATGTTTAGTACAGATTTAAGCAACCTCACCTTCACAATTTGTGACCACAGCCAATTCCAGTTCACTGTATACAGCAACAAAAATCAGCAAAGAAAGGGTTTGGAAGGCCAAAGAAAAGCCAAGTAGGTGAGGTCTGTGGCTTTACAGCCTTACTCATTTAAAACTTCACCTACTGTAAAATGTGGTTTATCTCACTTACAAGATACAATCAAGTTTAACATGATTGTTACAATACTCTATCAGCCCTAAGAAAGTACATGTATATCTACTAAATGCATATTTATATCATAAAATGTTAATCATAGAATCATGAACTTCCATAATCCTTTTTAGTCAATTATATCAAAAGGTCTTTAGAACATGAAGTATGCATTTCTCGTTAAGGAAAAAAATCATGATTTTCTCAGAATTTAGCCCTAATTAAGTGGGCCCAGGTTTTGTGGTGTTTGATCTATTATTTGGACATCAAAACCCAGGTTAAATCTACAGAATAATTTGTAGTATGGAGTAAACAAGCCTAGTAATCTGTAATCTTTTATAAAAATAGATTTATTTTTTTATACATCTTAATTGGAGTATAAGTGCTTTACAATGTTGTGTCAGTTTCTGCTGTACAACAAAGTGAATCAGCCATATGTATGCATATATCCCCATATCCCCTCCCTCTTGAGCCTCCCTCCCACCCTCCCTATCTCACCCCTCTAGGTCTTCACAAAGCACGGAGCTGATCTCCCTGTGCTATGCAGCCCCTTCCCACTAGCTATCTATTTTACATTTGTTAGTGTATATATGCCCATGCCACTCTCTCACTACATCCCAGCCTCCCCTTCCACCCCGTGTCCTCAAGTCCATTCTCAATGTCTGTGTCTTTACTCCTGCCCTGCCACTAGGTTGATCAGTACCATTTTTCTAGATTCCATATATATGTGTTAGCATACGGTATTTGTTTTTCTCTTTCTGACTTACTTCACTCTGTATGACAGACTCTAGATCCATCCACCTCACTACAAATAACTCAATTTTGTTACTTATTATGGCTGAGTAATATTCCATTATATATATGTGCCATATCTTCTTTATCCATTCATCTGTCGATAGACACTTAGGTTGCTTCCATGTCCTGGCTATTGTAAATAGTGCTGCAATGAACATTGGGGTGCATGTGTCTTTTTGAATTATGGTTTTCTCTGGGTATATGCCCAGTAGTGGAATTGCTGGGTCATATGGTAGTTCTATTTGTAGTTTTTAAGGAACCTCCATACTGTTCTCCATAGTGGCTGTATCAATTTACATTCCCACCAACAGTGCAGGAGGGTTCCCTTTTCTCCACACCCTCTCCAGCAAAAAATAGTGTATTTTTTGGTAGCGTATTCATAGCAGACAGGGCTGTATGGGTGGGTAAAATTGGTTGATTGAGTCATCCTAAAAGCTAGTGGCTGAATATAAATTGCTATCCCTGTAGACAATTATTGGAATGAAACAAAATCAGCTTTACATACCTTCAAAACCTGAGGAAAATAGCTCTGAGTGAAAATAACATGCACTGGGAAACTGTTTTTTAAAAAGAGGAGCATCTTGCCAAAGATTCAAACTCATTCCTCTTGGGGCAGCTTAACTGCACAAGCTTTATGCTAATTGTTTTTATATTAAAGATTTGGCAGCTTTACAAAAATCTTAAACTTGCACATGCAGGTTCAAAATACCCTATTTCAATGGCCCAGAGTTAAGCTAGGAAAGCATTTCAGATAATGCCAACCTGTAGTAATGCTTGTTTGTTTGTATGTTTGTTTTTAACCTATGGGTGGTTTATAGTTTATAGTTTCTTAGGAATTTGCTTAACAAATGTGGACGTGATTAGTTTTCTGTCCTCCAAAACCCAAATCTGTGTTCTTTGATATCAAGGGATGCTATCTGCCAAATGACAGGCTTTAAAAAGTCAAGAAGACCGTCTTTGCTGGTGAGTGTTATTCCTGCACTTGGTATGAATTCCTCTCACAGCAGATCTTCAGCAGCATAGAGGTTGAGTTTTCAATATCCAGCATTCATAAAAGGGCATAGATTCACACATTATAAAAAAGTGTGAGAAAGAGAGTAAAGAGTACAATGGAGATAGAGTAAGCCAACATTCCCATGTACTGTGGAGTACTGGCAAAAAGTAAGTAAACTTCTCTTGAATAAAAAAAAAAAAGATAAAAGTTGGAAAGTGGCCATAAGAAAAGTATAATTTGACTCAGAGCTAGTCACTTACAAAAAGTGAAAAATAACTGAGACGATATCAGTACTTGATAGCTGCTATAGTAATAACCAGAGTGACACATAAGGGGAAATTTGGGGAGGTGGAAGTGTTGGGAAGAGTTCGAGCTAAAGGTGTTCATTGTTGAAGGAAAAGTATTATCTGTCTTAATCTCCTGTTAACAAAGTCTAAATAGCTGAGTGAAGTCTTGGAGAACCACGTGAGAGTGAATGTAGGCTGCATTCTATGCTTCTTTTCCAAGAGCTTCTTTTCCATGGGAAAGATATATTTTCACTATAAAAAAACAGTGATATCATTTGCCAAGTGTGGGCCACCAGCATCATCATTAAACTTCACACATTATTTCTTGGGAGCCAGAGAGGTGGAGAGGCGGGTAATGTTGATATCACTGACTAGTGTAATTTAGACACAGTGTGGGGTTAATGGGCACTAGGCATGATCTTGGAGATGGAAAGGGAGAGGATCAAGGAAGAGGTACCTTTGCTCAAGCCGCCTTCCCCACCTCTGACCATGCCTCTGCAAGGGATCCTCCCCGGGGGGTCAGACCTCTTGGTCAGGGGTTCTAGCATTCAGTGGGTTTGGTACTGCTCATAAAGGTCACTGATGAAAACATTTTATGTTGCCTTTGGGAGTGGTGGGAAGGGATTAAGTTTCAGTCTAGCTCTTAGATCCTGAACTGGGCCAGAAAATTCCTGGTTATAGGCTAATGCACAGATCCACTCTACTACTGTTCTTATCATCAAACTTTGCCAAGGTGTGGAAGAGCAGAAGCCAAAAGATCAGTAGTGTCCTAGAATATGGTAGAATGGTATCTTAACTCCTTATTTTATTGGTACTAATAGACACTCTTACTCCCCCATTTTAAAAAAGCATCACCAAAAAGAAACCTTTTATATTCTCAAGACCAAAACAGTAATGAGAGGTGAGGCTAGAGCACTGAATTGACTTCTTGCTGGCACTTCAAAAAGGTTTCAACACTGTGAAATTATCTTGGGAGTTGTTACCTCTCAAACTTCAGGTGGTTAAAGATGATTATAAGACATGTTCTGTTGCTTAAGGATTTGCTGACATCTATTGCCTTTTTTCTCCAAATGACATTTCTGAGTTAATAAAGGATCTGAGATAGATGTGGCCTTGAGCAATACTTTTATTACCATTACTTTCCCACCATCTAACTCTTCTGCCATGACCCTCCCACTCACCCACATCCTACCGCCTTCCTCACTGCGTTATTAATCTGACCTGAATCACTCTATTCTCCTCCAAGAGAACACACCCCACTAATAGCAGTGAATCATAGATACTCTTACTTCTCTAGTCTCTAATGGACTTGATGAAATGCCAGATCTAATAGAATAAAAGGATAGGAACTCAGGTGAAAGGAGTTCTTTAGGTTCTTGTTCAGTATATTACCCTCAATATTAGTTCCCAGATCAACTTTCTGGTTACCTGGTGGTGAACAGGTTTTTATCATTGACCCTCCCCTTATCTCCAGGCTCGAAGTAGCCATCCTGCTCAGTGAGGCAACCTCACAGGTATGCCTAATAGCTAAGTCAAGGGCTCTTTCACCTTGAAGTTGAAAATAAAATCCTTTCTTGTTTAGCTTGACTAAAAATATTAAACAGTTTACCCTCAAAGGTCACTTTTTGATAACAAAGTCTTCCACAGTTTTACAAGTGAACCAATTACACTGTAGAATTCCATATGAAATATTTAGGTAATAGAGAAAAAAACAGAATGAGTTTGTCAGTTATTCAAAGGGAAACTTATGAGATGACAGAGCACTAAAACTACATCTTCTTCACCATGGATAGGTCTATAGGATGAGATTTGAATTCATGGCAAGAGAAACCTAGAGAAGAGTTTTTGAAGGTGATTTTCAACTTACATATCAGTGTCATTAGAAATATTGAAAGCCAGTTGAGAGAATGTAGTAGACTTTCTTGTGAGTGTTATAAATTTAGTTTAACTTGTCCTGATGGACTTTATAATCAACTTAATCATGTGGATTTTATATAGCTCTTCTTCACCCAAGTGGATTTTAATTCCAGTTTTAAAAGTGTGTATGTATATTTTAAATTGCTTTAAAAATAGCTACGGATACTACCTATCAATACAGAAAAGTCAATGGAATGGAGTTTAGGTCATCCTGAGATTACTGTTAAGATTTTTAAAGTAATGCTAAAGCTAAGAATTTTTACAAAAATTACTGCCATAAAATTTTAAATTGTGGCTTGAAAGTGTGTGCCTGTGTGTATGCTTGGTTGTATGGAGAGAGGGGCAGAGAGAGAGAGATAGGGAGAGAGACACTATTCACTATTCTCTTCTTGCTATTAAAAAAGAAAAAACCCTCATAAAGGTTTTTAGGTTTACGTCATTACCCCACCAACAATAATCACAGACAAGAATGAACGGAAGAGCATTTTACCACACCCTGATGAATAACAAAGTGGTGAATAGTAGCCCTGGGTACTGAAGAAAGTTAAAAACAGAGAAAGCCTGCCTTAGGTTAGTATTAATTACTATTATCATTGAATTCTATTGCCCAAATTATTCTCTATGGTGGAGTAAAGAGTCCTTGCCTTCTGGTTCTCTGGGGCAGTACTTTTCCCTGCCTGAAAAGTTTCATATGGGGGCTTACCTGGTGGCACAATCGTTGAGAATCTGCCTGCCAGTGCAGGGGACACGGGTTCGAGCCCTGGTCCAGGAAGATCCCACATGCCGTGGAGCAACAAAGCCCGTGCGCCACAACTACTGAGCCTGCGCTCTAGAGCCCACGTGCCACAATACTGAAGCTCGCGCGCCTAGAGCACGTGCTCCGCAACAAGAGAAGCACCTCAATGAGAAGCCCGTGCACCGCAACGAAGAGTAGCCCCTGCTCGCCGCAACTAGAGAAAGCCTGCGCGCAGCAACGAAGACCCAACGCAGCCAAAAATAAAATAAACAAATTTAAAAAAAAAGATTTAAAAAAAGTTTCGGATGAAACACACAATGTCATGTGTCAGAAACAACAAACTCCTAATAGGCCAGTAGATTTCAAGTTCCTAAAGACATGGAAATGGTTGCTGGGCTTTATCTAAAGGTACAATGAAAACTATAGGGGCTATATTCCAGATCCCTTACACTAAATTGAGAGTGAAAGGTATGTTTCCATTTTGGTACATAATGGGAGTAAGTAAAATGCAAACTTGTATTTGGGAAAATCATTCGATTCTAACAACACGTGAAAGTCTGAGATGTAGGTCAACAAATGCACATTTATGAAATACAAGTTCTTCTGAGTACATGTTCTGAAGTTCTCTGAAAATCTGGCTAAAACAATCCCTTATAATATACCAGTTCACATAATAAGCAAGTCAGAACTTTTGCTAGGCAAGATGTTGTTTTCCTTTATGGAGCCAGCAAAAACACAGCTCTAAGCTTAGGTTATAATGATAAAAGGCTTTTGGAGCAGCTTATTTTAGGGAATCATAAAAACAACCCAACCCAAAGTGTAAAGAATATGCAGAGTGCGCATTATGCTTCAGGACAAATCACTCCGCTTTTTTTCAGTGTAACTGATGCCAATGGATGAGTAAAGGGAGAAATAAATGTACAGGCTGGGACCTGTGGCTTGCTGAGGTGAATAACACCTGTATCACAAAATCATGAGTTCTCTCATTTTGTAAATTCCTTGAGATTAATTTACATACTTTTTGAAAAATTTAGAAGGATCAGAATATATTATCAATTATATGTGGAAGCTCCAAGTCTTCTGCTATTTATGGCTTACATGGTGAGGTGTCCTACACATCACAGCATCTTTTAAAAAAATCTGTGGCCTTTTTTGGGGAGGTAAGTGAAGGGGTGAAAAAACTGTATGATGCATTCCTTTAGATCAATTAGGGAATGGTGAATATAGTTGCATCTCTAGCATAACTATCGAGTGCTTCTTAGATACCTACTGCTGCTTTTCACTGCCTGTCATGAATGCTCATTTAATTCTCCAAACCCTAGGAGGTTGATAATATTATCCCCACTTTATTGATGAGGAAACCGAGGCACAGCGACCCTACCTTACAAAGCACACAAAATGATGGTGCTGGGATTTGAACCTAGGCAATTTGACTCCAACATTTATGTCCTTAATCACTGTATTAGGTTGTCTTCAGGTTCTATATTTACATCCCACTGTTTAGCACTCAGTGAATTCCTTCTGGATCCTAGCTACCTCTAAGCCATTACTATCAGATGTTAGTAAAAAGACAGGGTCAACGTTTAAAATGGCCATTCACTGGGATTCGCAACACTGGCCCGTTAAAATTCCCAACTTCCACGCGACTCAGAAATTACTCAACTGTCTTTTCCTAAACCCAGGGCTCCAACTTAGCTATCTTTGTTGTTGCACAGCAACGGAACATCACCACACAGGAAACGAGGAGGATTATTTTAGACTGAGGATACCGCTGCCCAGTATTCAGCCAGGGCCCTATCTGCCTCAATCACCCCAACTCTGGACCAACCCAATCTTATTAAGTGATTGTTCTGCTTCCTGTGTTGCACCATAACAGATTTCCTTGGGCTACATTTTCTCTCAGATTTGACGACAAGATTCGAGCCAAGCTAAGAAATCTAACTTTTGAGGTAGATCCGGCAGAAAACCCGTGGCGGGACCGCAGAGTTTGCGGCAACGAAGGCTACAAAAGAGCTCAACCGCATCCGCCGGGGCTCTCAGAGAGACTGCTAACGTGTTTGACTGTCAACAGGCCATTGAACCCCGCGCTGCTCTTTCGTGGTCTCTGCCTTTGGAGTTCACAAGCTGTAAATTTAACACACAGCCCGCCGCGCGGCTCTGGGTCCCAGGAAGTCTGAGGAAAGGCCTTTGCTGGGGGGAGCGCGGAGAAGGGACTGACGGGAGCCAGGAGAACGGGAGGGGCATTCCCAGGCGTCCTTCACAAACACACAAAAACTAGGAAGCAGGAAGGGAAGACGAAGCAAGGAGAGAGGAGGGAGGGGAAGCCGTGAATAAAAGCGCGCCCCTCCCGGAACCGGTTACTCGTTTCAAGCGCATTACGGAGAGCGCCCGACTGCTGCTAAGGATTGCGGCCGCGCGCGCGCGCGCGCGCGCGCGGAGTTCCACAGCTCTCGGGCGCTGGGCGGAGCAGAGCCACGCGCCTCGGTCAACCTGGCCAATCACGCTTTTCGGCCCCTCCCGCGCGGCCTCGCCCCGCTCCCTTGCGGAGGCTCGCGGCCGCGCGCGCGCAGTCCCGCCGCTCCGGGCGCGGGGCTGAGTGGAGCTGCGCGCGTCAATCTGGCCAATCGCGGGTCTCTTCCGCCTCCCGCGCGGCCCCGCCTCTCAGACTCCCGGCTGCCGGCAGCAGCTGGGTTGGTTCTTTACGCTCTCCGGCGATGGCGGAGGGAGGTAGCGTGCTGGGCTTGGAGTGGGCGTCTGAGAACTGGACTTCTTCGGGGATTGGGTGGGGAGTCGAGTAGCGCTCCCTTTCCCTGGTCAGGGAACCTCTCAGCTCCACCTCAGGCCTGGGGTCTCTCGAGGGCTTGCTGTAGTGGCGGGAGGGGAGGGAGGACTCCCTGTGGTATTTTTCCCGGTAAAGTTTGATGGCCTTTGTTTGAGAAGCAAACTTCAGTCTCTCCTTTTCAGGGTCTCTTAGCTGCTTAATCGAAAACGATGCAGACAGGAGTAAGTTTATCTGTGCTTGGGCTCCTTATTCCTCAGGCCTGGAGGGTCATTTGTTTTAGGCACAGAGCCTTTAGGATTTAGGGTAGCGTGACAGGTCTGATTATGGTTTTTTGAGTCAAGATTTCAGTTACATTTCCTTTCATTGTGAAGCTGGCGTAATGAAATTAAAGAATTCCTGACTATCCAAAGTTGTTATCCAACTCACCCCCCCGAATATGGCAGATTTTGAGGATTTTTGTCAGATTTTATCCATCAATAAAAACAAATGTGGAGTTGTTCATATGAGATGCTAGCTAGTTGACTTGTCATAAAAAAACTAGTAGTCACCATAATGAGCAACACAATCCGATTTAGGAAAGTAAATGGAAAACAACAAAACAAAAAGCAAGAATGAATCACAACTAAGTGAAAGAAGGAAGTTGGCTGGCTTACTTGGTGATGTTATGTAAAACAATAAAAAATTCTTTGATAAAAATTAAGGAATATATAGAGGTGTGGGTTAATTTGATTTCCGTTTTGTGATTATTTTTTGTTTTTTAGAAGTAAAGCAAGATTTCAAGATGGAAAGTCCATCAGACTCAGCTGTGGTGTTACCTAGCACTCCACAGGCTGGTGCCAATCCACCGTCTCCTCGTACAAGCAGTTCAAGAAAACAAGTATGAAAATCTTAGTTCTTTCAGTGGATCTAGTCTATATTTCTAAGTATTGTGGCAATGGTGGTTTCAAGTCTACTGAACATTGTCAGTTAACGTAATGTGTAAATTAGTAAGTAAAAATTTTATTAACATAATTTTAGGTCTTTCCCCTTAGATAATGTATTGGACCTTCCCCTCAAATTTTCATCTTGACCCAATTATTTTCATTTAGTTTCAGTTCAAGTTTTTACAGCATTCCAAACAGGAAGTTTGAATCTGACATCATGAAGGTCTTTGGGGGAAAGATCTAGGTTGTTTCCTTAATTTGTAACTCTGAAGCACCTAACCATGTCAGGCTTGGGACAATTGCTAAACAAATGTTTGTGATTACTGAGATAAGTGTTTCAGCACTGTTTTAGAAGGGTGCTGGCTCTGCTAGGTTAAAACTTAGTGGAGCTTACAGGAATTAAAGATATTTTGTGATGGTTACTTTAGATATATGGAGACAGAAAGTCATCTAGTGTCTGCCATAGAAACGTAAGGTCTTGATTTCTAGTAGATTTATTTATATCAAGTCTTGATTAACATTATTAACGTTTGATGCCTTTTTCAGCCTATGAGTGCAACCCTTAGGGAACGATTAAGGAAAACTAGATCTTCATTTAATTCTTGTTATGGTGTGGTAAAACGACTTAAAGTAGAGAGTGAAGAAAATGATCAGACCTTTTCAGAGAAACCAGCACCTTCAACAGAAGAAAACTGTTTGGAATTTCAAGAAAATTTTAAACACATAGACGGTGAATTTGAAGAAAGTACATATTTGAAAAATACCTTCAAGAATATCAATGCATGTGCATCTAAATCACTTGATTCTGAGTCATGCAGTGACCTCCGGAATGACTTCATGAGTGAGAATCTTCCCAAACATGGATTAAACAAAGAAAAAGCAAAATTGGTGAAGCAGATTCAGGAGAAAGAAGAACTTCTTCGGAGGCTAAAACTAGTCAAAATGTATAGATCAAAGGTAAGAAGAATTTCGGAACCATTGCCTAATTAATTTTTTTATTTTTAGATAAATGGTAGGAAAGTATTTCAAAAAGAAAAGTTTATTTTAGCATAATAAGAAGTAAGCCAAGTATCCAGAAACCTGGCTTCCAACAGCTTTAACTCAAATATGTCATAGATGTAGAGTAGAGCAGAAGAGGCCTCTAAACACCAGGTATAACTTTTAAAAGTCCCAGCCCTTATTTCATATGCAGTTGAAGCTTTCTATCTAGTTTCCAGCCCACAGCAGTATTAGAAGCTTCAAATGTTAGCTGCAAGTGGCAATGAGAACAGAAGCAACAGTGACAGTGAATGAGAAAAAAAGCTAAAAATGGACCACAGAGTACAATGAAAAGTAATTTTAGTAATGATCTTTTGTTACTCAATTGTGTGTAACAAATTATTAAAGTATTCCGAACATTTTCTTTAAGAAAACAACAAATGTATATTAGATTTTAGATTTCAACCCAGATAAGGTTGAAGAAAATAGAATTTGGGCACTTGGAAGAAGATGACCCTTACTTACCTGGATCATTCATGTATATTGCAATTGCTCCTTCTTCCCCAGCAAATGTGTCATAAATGATGGAATACTGTATCTTATTTGCTCTCTTGAATTTTTAGGACCTCTCTAAATATAACTACTTGAGTTTTATGAGATAGTGACATTGAAAAATATTAATTTGAATATCATTTTTTAAAGTACAGCTGTGGTAGAAAAAGTAGATTGTTTTTTTTAACCCATATTGTTGCTTCTTTACATAGTTTTGCCCTATTTAATGATTCGATTTTTCCCTGAGGGTAAGGATAGCCCAGAGCTTCTACCAAACAAAACAGCCATAGAACTCAATTTGAGTGATAGTTACTTAAAACCATCCTACTTTTTTCCTGGGTAGAAGTCCCATTTATGTCCAATGTGTTACCCTTTAAACCTACTACTCATCGACTGATTTGACAACTTTCATTAAGTAAGTTAGGATGACTATCTAGTTATTGACATACATTTATGTCTTTTTTTTTTTTTCTGTTTCAGAATGACCTGTCTCAGTTACAGATGTTAATAAAGAAGTGGAGAAGCTGTAGCCAGCTGTTGCTTTATGAGCTGCAGTCAGCTATGTCTGAGGAGAACAAGAAACTAAGCCTTACTCAGCTGATAGACCACTATGGGTTAGATGATAAATTGCTACACTATAACAGAAATGACGAAGAATTTATAGGTGTTTAATTCATAATTTTTTTCTCCAGAATGTCTTTGTGGATGACAATGTAATTAAAAGATATTTATACATTTTAAAGGGAAGATGTAAACCATCAGGGCTTAGAGAAAGGTATCCTGGTGAACCTGGATCAATTTAGGGCCTTTGTTATATAAGTATAAACCAGGTTCTAAAATGAAAATTTAGTGTTTTGAATAAATTTGCCAAAGAAAACTTGACAGTTAAAGAAAGGTGAAAAAAATGTTTTTAATTAAATCATGATTAAAAAAATAATTTGGACAACTGTGGAAGTGAGTTTTAATACATTGTTCTATTTATTGTGGTAGAAGTTTTATTTTAAATGTTAAAAAACAGTCCATCTAGTGAATGTCTAAACTGAAACTTGTCTGAAAATGCCTGCCTCTCCTAAGTTTATGCCTCTCCTAAGTTTATGCCTCTCCTTTGTTTCCACCCATTTACCACATATTTCCATCTGGATGGTCTAGCAGGTAAACTCATATGTTCAAAATTACATTAGTTTCTGTCTCTTCAAATTTGTTACTTGTATTCGTCATCTCAGTTAGTGAAGTGATCATCTATTTCTTATAAAACCACATGTCCTCATCACCCACTTCAGGGCATCACGGCATACAGGGCCTTTTACATTCATCTACCTTTCTAGTTTTATCTGTGAAATAGGTAAAAGCTAGCGTATCTACTCCATTAACAGTGACTCCTCAGTCAGAAACCCACCTTCACTGGGTTGGGGTTCTGGCTGCCATGTTGTACGTTATCTGTCATCCTGGCCATAGATGGACCCAAGCATCCCAGTCCTTGAGAATTCGGAATTGAGCTCAAGAAAAGAAAGCCCATCTCTTTTTGTGGCTGGAGCTGTTGTATGTGAACTTGAAAGCAGAAAAGCTGGTGTGCTTAAGTCTGCCCTTACAGAGAAAGGCAGAGATGACGGAGAGAGAACTTTGTGGGTCAGTGGCTTCTTGGTTCTGGTTTCCAGTCTCTTGGGTCCTTTTAAGGGCTGAGACAGCTTTACTTAGTTGTGGTTTTTTTTCCCCCAATCTTAAAAGAAAAGTACTTCCCTACTACTTGGTAAACAGCGACTACCCTAAGCTTCCCCGCTCCGCCCCCAGCTGCTCCTTACTCTCAGCCCAGTCCTTCCCCGTGATCCAACAGACTATTAATGTTGGCATATCAAGACCCTGCTCTTGCATGCATTCGAATTGTTAATGCCCATGCCAGTAACCTAACCCTCACCCCGGCCTCAATTCTTGCCTTCTAGACACGCCATTGTCATTGGCTTCTGTGAACCCAAGAGGACTGGCCTTCCCTGGCTCTGGGATTCCCAGATGGGCATCCCTGGGAAGCTGTGCTGACCAGCCTCCATTGCTTCTTGCTGCTCAGCCAGAGGTCCTAAATGTGGCAGGAGAAGTGGTTTCCCTGGTGATGGTGCCAGCATTTGACTGCAGCTGCCCATTACTGACTAGCACATCCCCTGGAGTCACCCTTACACGTCCATTTGGGGGAACTACAGCATCAATGGGACTCTGGTTTGGGGAGAGTTTGGGAGCAGTTGGTGCTATAGCAATGGGGACTTCTAAGGCATTGGCTAGGTGCTGAGGGCTCCAACAGCTCAGTGAGCACTTCTACGAGAGGAGGTGGATCATGGAGTATGGATGGGGCTTATGGGAGAGTTTGGGGCCTAGGGGTGCCCATGAAGCAGTCCCCTTTTTAATAATTTCTATTGAATTTCACCTCCATTTAATAGGATATATTTATTAAGAACTACTGAATAAGAATTATTTTTATTCATTAAAATGAAAGCTAACACTTAGCACTTGCTTTGTGCCAGTTTTAAAGGTATGTTAACTCATTTGAGTTTTGCAATTATCAACATCCCAATTTTAAAGATGAGGAAATTTTAAGATTAACTAGTTATTTAGTGACAGTCAGAATTTGAACCCAAGCGACCCAGCAACAGAGCTCATAACCATGTTATGTTTGACCCAATTAATTATATATATTACTACTTGATAATATAGATAATATTTTAAAGGGCTATAAAAATACAAATATAATTGCTCTTAGTTCAGCAGAAGCTGAGAGGAATCAGTACCATAAACATATCAAGAGAGAGGACTGGGTTCCATGACCCATGTGCCCTTCCAAAGCACCTGCCAATAACCCCAAAGCAGAAGATGCCTCTTGTTGAAAGTGCTGCTACTAGAATACAGCTTGGGGGGGGCAAGAGGCTCTTGCTAACCTCCACTCTATTTATGCCTCAAAGCTAAGGCATTCAAGCAAGGAGCATTGCCAGAATCACTCAGGGTAGACACTAAGAAACAGAAACGAAACAGGCTGTTAAGACCTGGGAATCCACAGAGCACTGTCCAGCGAAATTTGTGGCCTTGCCTTAGTAGCAAATGGAGGCTCCAGTAGCTAACTTAGGTGACATGGAAATGTTACCAATAGGCACTACCCTGCTTAATCAGCCAAATCGACTACTTCAGGAGTCATTCTAGGTCTAAGGGGGGGAGCTGTCAAAATGATGTTGGTTCTATTTTCCTTACCATTCCCACCACTGATCACTATACAGGTGATCAATTATGGTACTATCCTGGCAATTTCTAAATAGAAGGTTTTAAAACTTCTAAATTTTTTTTTCTAAATAGAATGTTTTATAATTGCTCTCTTGCTTTACCTACACCAGTGTACATTGGGTATGGTGTTACTAATTAAACTTAACATTTAATTCACAAATTGCAGAACATTGAGACATTGACACCCTTTGGAGATTGTGGTTAATGATCCCAATGGTATTACCTTGGAATGCAGCAGTCCATAGGCTATGGAAAGGCAAAGCAGTTTTCTGAACAGTTAATCTTCTCATTACTTATTTATCATCATCTACATGAATAAAGTGATAAACTATTTCATGGAAATGTAAGAATTCTGATCACCAAATTCCTTTGTGTGTGTCTGTGTTTCTCCACACCAAGCAATTCTCAAAACACCATCTGGATGTCCTACAATTCAACTAAATTCTGACACATCTATCTGGAGACAGCATCAGATTCTACAAGTTAAGGGCTCAGACCCACAAGACCGCCCTCCACTTCAGATGCCATTTGAAAACCCAGATTGTTACCTGTGCTTCTGACCGGCTGGCAATAAATCAGAGGTTCCCAAGATTCCCTCCTTCCTTGGGTTCAGTTAATTTGCTAGAGTGGCTCACAGAACTCAGAGAAACATTTTATTTATCAGATTACCATTTTATTATAAAAGGATGTAACTCAGGAACCTCGGGATGGAAGAGATGCTTAAGGCAAGTTATGGTGAAAAGCTCAGAGCTTGCTTGCTCTCTCTGGGCACACTCTCCAAACCTTGTCCTTCTGGGCTTTTATGGAGACCTCATTACATAGGCACAATTGATTAAATCATTGGTCATTGGTGATCAATTCAACTTCCAGCCCCTTTACCCTTCCTAGAGGTGGGGGTGGGGGGTGGGTGTGCGTAAAGGGTGGGTGGGTGGGTGGGAGGTTGGGACACAGGGTTGGTTCTCCTCGAAAACAGCCCCCCATCCTTAGGTGCAATCCAGAAAGTCACCTCATTAACATAACAAGACACCTGTGCCTCTCTCATCACTTAGGAAATTCCGAGGGTTTTAGGATCTCTGTGCCAGGAATGGTGTCAAAGACCAAATATATATATTTCTTATTATAAATCACAATATCACAATGAGAAAATGCTTTTTTCCTGTTTACTAAACTATCGTGTGGGGCACAAAATTAAGTTCTGTTGCAATATATATGAATATAGAAGATTATGTCATGTTTATGTAGAACGTCTATGTAGAAGAAAATATGTTGTAATTTACAAATGATTTAGGGCTTGGTAAAAGTAAACAATTCACCTTGTTCCCATTGGTAGGACAGGGAATAATCTTAAACATTCTATTAATTTTTTTTCTGATGATAGAGAAATGCTTACTGAAGAAAATGGGAAATATAGAAAAGTATAAAAGATAAAAATCATTCATAATCTCATAACATTTCTGGTAATTTTATAAAATTAGAAATACCAGTAGTGGCTAAAAATAATTTTTTGTCTTTAAGACTTTCTATATTTCTACTGTGAAAATAATTTTTGATCAAATTAAGACAATAAAATAGATCTTGAATATATTCTGAGTTAAAATCGTGTTCATTCTTGAATAAAAATCATTTGTGTTACTTTAGACATTTATTCATGCAGGACGTTTTTATAATGACTAAGGCTAAAATCAATCAATTTGCTATTAAAAATATGCCACTAAGAGGAGACTCTACTTAAATTTCCTTATATAAGAGAGACAGAAATCATTTTAACCAAATGAAATTATTTTTAAAACGACTGATTTGGTCTTATGTTTCCCACCAGCATTTTTACATTTGAACGAGAGCAGGAAATGTTTTCATCCTTAATCTTTCAACTTCAGCCTGTAGTATTGAAATCTGCTCAGCTTGTTCTTTTGAAATTTTTGTTAACTTTTGCTGTTGCATCATGTTTTCATATCGTTCTTTGGCAATCTTTTCACAAGTCAGTGTAGACCCTTATCCCAGAAATGAAGAAGAAGGAATTATTTGGATTATTATCTATACTTTTAAATACAGAAACAGTACTCAGAATCAATTAAACATATGGAACAAATACGGGTAGCTTTATAACCACTGTACAGATTTTAGGAATTATGATCACTTTTAAAGAAATTGACAGTTGATTAAAGAAAAAAATCTTACCCACTGCATTACAGATGTCTTTTCTCTCTGAGACAGCCACCAGTTCTTCTCGTAAATTGCAGCTTAGGGTATAATTTGCTACATCTTTTTGATTGCTGTACCTTCTCAGTTTTTTAAGCAGCTTTTTGCAGTTTTCCACATTCTTTTTGTGGGTCTGAAATTTTTGTTCCCATGACACCCCACAGAAATAATTTTGAAAAAAATATATTTTATAAAGACATTATTCTTAAAATTTAAATACATTGTCATCATTAGGACATCTTACCATCATATCCCTAGTACCTAGCATAATACCTGCACATAGTGGGTACTTAAATTATTTGTTGATAGATAGAATGGTATGTTAGTACACATTTTAGAAAAATATTTGTATATTCTTAGAAATAAGAGAAGATTTAAAAAACACATAGCCTTGAGATTACTTTGTTTCCATCTTATATATGTTAAACACTCAAAACTGAGCATTGTTAGGCAATTAGGGTAAAACAAAGCCTTTACAATGCAAAGGAAAGACTATCAACACTTCTACTACATAAATCTTAGGTAACCTAATGTGAAACAGGAAATTCACCTACACTCTGATATCTCCCAAGGGGTTAATTCAAATGTTAAAAGAAGTGCTTCACAACCTAAATGACTGACAGATGAATGGATGAAGAAGATGGGGTACATACATACAATGGAATATTGCTCAGCCATTAAAAAGAATGAAATAATGCCATTTGCAGCAACATGGATGGACCTGGAGATTATCATACTAAGTGAAGTAAGTCAGACAGAGAAAGATAAATATAATATGATGTTGCTTATAGGCAGAATCTTAAAAAAATGATACAAATGAACTTATTTACAAAACAGAAACAGACTCCCAGACTTAGAGAACAAACTTATGGTTACTGGGGGAAGGGAGAGAGGGATAGATTGGGAGGTTGGGGTTGACATATACACACTGCTATATTTAAGATAGATAAGCAACAAGGACCTACTGTACAGCACAGGGAACTCTGCTCAATATTCTGCAATAACCTAAATGGGAAAAGAACTTGAAAAAGAATAGATACATGTATATGTATAACTGAATCACTTTGCTGTACACCTGAAACTAACACAACACTGTTCATCAACTATACTCCAATATAAAATAAAAATTTTTTAAAAAAAGAAGTGCTTCAGGCTACCACATTGGTTACAATTGCAAAGACACTATTTAGAGACCTCTAATTACATCCTGAATATCAGTATAAAAGAGCAAGATTTTGGTAGGTTCTATTTGAATTCATGATTTGCAAACTATTACTTTGTTTAAATCATTCACAACTACTGGAATTATAATGATCAGTATCCTTGAGACCTACCTTATCTAAAACAGCAATGGTTTGCTCCATTATTCCAATCTGAATGGCAATCATAGTCTCATAGTTTGGTTCATTTAAGTACTTTAAGAGGAAAAAAAAAACCCCACAATGTATGTAAGGATATTTTTTTCTATTTCTTTCAGTAGATAATTTTATAAAGATTATCTTAGTTTTGAAAGTTACTGTTTCTCATGAAAATTATCTATCCAAGTTAGGATTGACTTGACTTTAGTGTCATGCTATTTACTTATATTTGACTATTGATACACTCATCTATATACTAATAGTTACAAATGCCTAGAGTTTATCTTCTCATTCATTCATTCACTTATTCAACTCACCAAATATTTATTGTGTCTCATTTGAGAGTGTCTCATTAAGTCCCATATTAACAGTATCCCAGTTAAAGATACTGAGGGAGATAACAAAGATAGATAACATGACAGAGACTTCAAGAAAAAGAGAACGTGTAGTATGATTAGTTGCCAGAATGTATGTAAGGTGACATGCAAATTAAAAGGTGGTTTGAGTTGGGCCATGGTTTCTCTGAACTGGGGAAATCAAAAGGCTTTATGGATGAGGTGGCATTTAAACCAGACCTTGAAAAATAGATAGATTAGGGATGTGAAAAAAAATGCGGAAAAATATTGCAGGTAGAAGAACCAGTATAAGCAAAGGCACAGAGGTAGAATCCTGGAATATAAAATCAGTTTGGTTTGAGAATACTGATGTGTAAGAGGAACAGTGGGAATGAATTTCAAAAGATAGTTTGAAGGACACCGAACGCCACTTAAGGATTTCAGAATTCATGTGCCAGGTAAGAAGAGGAGCTTTAAAATGTTTGAGCAGAGTAGTAATGTTATTAGACCTGAATAGGAATGTGACAGCAGTATACAGTATAATTAGAAGAGAAAAACCCAAGGTCAAGAGACTAGTTAGGAGATTATTATAAAATACTCTAAACCATTGAAAAGGAAGGACTGAAGCAAGGTAAAGGCAGTGGGCATAGGGAATGAGGGAGTAAATGGATAAACTAGTCAAGACTTGGAAGACAAGGGAAAGAGCGGAATCAAAGAGGACAACAACTTTAACCCTGAGTGAATGGCTGAAAGAACAGAAATAAGCAAAATAAGAAGAGGAGCTGTTGGGAAGTAGGAAATACAGAAATAGAGCTTGAGAAAGGTCAGGTTCAGAGAGCTTAGATTGGAATTGGAATTTAACTGGAGTCCAGAAAGCTTGGATGAGTCTTAGCAGTGATCATGAAAGTCAGAAAAAGAGAAATCATCAAAGGAGAGGGCATGGAAAGAAACACAGAGCTGAGGGCAGAATCTTAAAAATAGCTATACTTAAGAGAAACAAAAGAGAAATGAGGAAAAGAGGCAGAGTGGTCTGACATGTTGGAAGAAATACAGGAGAAAACAGGGATGACTAAAGCCAAAACAATGGGCAATTAAGAATGAAGATGGATGGACTTCCCTGGCGGTCCAGTGGTTAACACTCCGCGCTTCCACTGCAGGTTCGATCCCTGGTCAGGGAACTAAGATTCCACATGCCACGCGGCCAAAAAAAAAAAGATGGACAAATGCTACAGGGATGGTTATGACTGGGAAAGGGACCACTAGATTTGACAATTAGGAAATTCTTGGTGAACTGCAAAACAGAACTATACTCCCGAATGGGTCACAAAGAACCAGAGGCAGCAAATGTAAACTACCGGAAGAAACAGACAGAATTCATAGTCACATTATGAACTACTTCTGGCATAGAACATGCTTGACATCACAGAGGCTTCTTATTAAATACTGGTTGAATGAATGAATACATTAATGAATGAAATTAAAATTATATAGTGGGGGGCAGGGAGAACTTACCTTTTGACGATCTCTTGAGAAAAACAGCATCTGAATATCCCGAGCCTTCTGATTTAGATCTTCCATTTGCATCTCCATTTTCTTATGTTCCCACTCGATCTGAAATATTCCTTTGTGGACTTCTTTACTTTCCATCATGCTAGCAACTTTCTTTTGTCCTTGAGTCTTAAAGAAAAAGTACATTCCGATATTCATATAATATGATTCTACATACAGGATACAGAATATTTGAAGCTGAATGCTTTTCTTAGAAAACGCTTGGAATGCAGAGATAATTCTATCCTCTTTCTTAAAATGTAGTAGATATTAAAAAATTACTTGTGGGCACAATCTGATCACTATAAAGCATGGTAGTTACTGAACAGAAGGGATTATAAGATACATTTGAATGGCATAGCCAATTTACTTTTATGTCAGTGATTAGGCAGGAACTCCTCTTGCCATCACCCATCTACCAATCTGTATGCGTTTATACCCCTAGTCTGCCCTGCTTTTTGACACTATAGATAAAGGATTGTAATTTAATGCAGCTAGGCACAGCAGTATCTTGTTGGTAGCTAGTGGAAAAGCAAAAACATTCAATGGGTTAAATATGATATTTAAACACCTAGATGTTTTGTACTTCATTTCAAATTGCCTACATGAAGTTCAGGAATATTTTCATGGAGTTGTTCTCCCAGATTGCTAACAGTGAAACTACTATGTCTCTAAAATAAATTTGTATGTGAGCTCCATCAGTTAATGTTTTATATTTTTCCTCCCTTCTCCTTCAAGAACTTAGTTTTTTCAAGTTCATGCCACTAGACTATACCAACTGCTACTCTTTCTAAAAATTATTTTCATCTTTTGGTCACTGCTTGGCCTCAGTTCCTTGAATTTCCCACTTTCAATGCTCTTTTCTCTATCTTGCTCAGCCACCCAGCTCCCATGATCATACCCTTGATCTTGTCATTGCCAGTTCCGAAATCTTAAGGTCAAGCATTTCTCTGGAGCAGTATTTCCCAAATGTGGGAAATATTGCCCCACCAGGGCACATTCAACTATGTCTGGGGACATTTCTGGCTGACATAATTGTAGGGGGGCATTGCTACTGGCATCTAGTGGGTAGAGGCCAGGGGGGCTGCTAAGCTTCACACAATACACAGGACATCTCTCCCCAAGAAACAATCATCCAGCTCAAAATGTCAGTAGTGCTGAGGTTGAGAAACACTTCTGTCGAACTACCACATCTCCTCTCTCCTTTCCTTTCAGTCAACTTTGTCATAAGATTTATTTTATAGTCCTGGTCTCAACTTCCTCACTTCATATTGTTTCTTCAGCCATCACCAATTGAGCTCCTGCCCCAACCCTCCACTGTCAAGTAATTGACATAGTGCATGGTTCCCTCCTCCTTGGAACTGTTTCTCTCATGGTTTCTAGGTTTCCTCCCATCTCACTGGCAGCTCCTTCTCAGTCTCCTCACTTAACTCCTTCTCTGCTAGATCTTTCAGAACTGGACTTCGGGTGTTGGCCCAAACGCCCTCCTCCTATCTACCCACTTCCTACGTGGTCTCAAGCAATCTTGTGGCATAAATTATCTATATGCAGATATCTATATGTAATAATCCATATGTAGTTAAATATATGTGATCTACATATAGAACACTCCTAAATATATATCTCAACCCTGAATTCTGGCTATTAGATATTTCCATTGGGGTGTTCTATAGGTATCTCAAATTTAACGAAAGCCAACATTCTTCATCCTATGTCCCCAGCCAAGGCTATACCTCCCCAGTCTTTCTCATGTCAGTGAATGACACCATCGCCTTCTCAGTTGCTCAAAAGCCAAAATATTAAGATTTATTCTTGATCCCTCTCTTTACCTGACCCTTCACATTCAGTCCATCAACAAATCTGATGATGGTTGCTCCTACCCTAACAACAAAAATTGAAGGAGAATTAAAAATTCCTGAGATAAACAAAAACTGAGGGAGTCCATCATTACTAGATTGCTCTACAAGAATTGCTAAAGGGAGTCCTTCAAGCTGAAATAAAAAGCAAGTAGATAGTAACTCAAAGCCAAAAGAAATAAAAAAAACAAAAAAACTAAATAAAAAATGTAACTACATAGGTAAATATAAAAGCCAGTATTCTTGTATTTTTGTTTGTAAGTACTCTATTTTTCCTGTGTGGTTTAAAAGAAAAATGCATAAAATAATAATTTAAAATCTATGTTAATGGACACATAATATATAAAGATGTAATTCATGATAATAATAACAAACTGGGGGAGAAACAGAGCTCCATGGAAGCAGAGATTTGCATACTACTGAAACTAAGTTGGTGTTAATTTGAACTAGTCTGTTATAAAATTAAGATGTTAATTGTAATTCCTAGGGGTAACCACTAAGAAAGCATACGGAAAAGGAAAAGAGAAGGGGATCAGAATGGTACTCTGCAAAAAACCCCAATTATCTACTAAAGAAAGCAATAATGGAGGGACTGAACAACCACAAAATATGACATGCAGAAAACAAATACCAAAATGGCAGCAGTAAGTTCTTCTTTACCAGTAATTACGTTCAATGTAAATGCATTAAAGCCTACAATTAAAAGGCAAAGATAGACACAATGGATTAAAAAAAGATCCAATAATATTCTGTCTAGAAGAGACTCACTTTAGATCCAATGACACAAGTAGCTCAAAGGTGAAAGGATAGAAAGATATCTTCCATGCAAACTGTAACCAAAAAACAGCTGGAATAGTTATACTAACATCAGACAAAATAAACTTTAACACAAAAATTGTCTTTTATATGCTGATAGAAGGCCAATCCTTCAAGAATATATAACAATTATAAACATATATTCACCTTAAAAGTTTCAAAATATATGAAGCAAAAATTGACAGAATTGAAGGAGAAATAGACATTTTAATAACCATAATTGGAGACTTCAATATCTTACTTCCACTAATGGATAGAACAAGTACATAGATCAATATAGAAATAGAGGATTTGAACACTACAAATTAATTAGACATAAGAGACATATACAGAATTCATCACTCAATAACAGCAGAATACACATTATCTGCAAGTGCAAATGGAACATTCTCAAATACAGATCACATGTTAGGCCATAAAATGAATCCTAATACATGTTAAAAGATGGAAATCATACAAAGTATCTGCTCTGACCACAAGGGAATGAAACTAGAAATCAATAACAGAAAGAAAACTGGAATATTTACAAATATGTGGAAATTCAACACCACATTATTAAATAATCAGTGAGGTCAAAAGAGAAATAAGGGATATTAGAAAATACTTTAAAATGAATGTAAGTGAAAATGTAACATACCAGAACTTATACAAATCCTTCTCAAACACTTAACAAAAAATTGAAAAGGAGGGAATATTTCCAAACATTTTATGAGGCCAACATTACCCTGTTTGATTATCAAAGCCAAAGACACCACAAGAAGAGAAAATTACAGGTCAATATCCTTGATGAACATGGATGCCAAAATCATGAACAAAATATTAGCAAACCAAAGTCAACAGTACATCAAAAGGATCACACACACACACACACACACACACACACACACACTCCTAGACATATGTTCAAACTGCTGAAAACCAAAGATAAAGAGAAAAATCTCAAAGGCAGACACATTATTTTAAGAGGAACAAAGATTAAAAAAATATAGTAGGCATCTTGTCAGTAGTTCCGTAAGCCAGAAGAAGATGAACACCTTTAAAGTGAAAAGAATAAGAGGGAGAAAGAAAGAACCTGTCAATCCAGGGAACCCAACAAAATATCTTTCAATAATAGAGGTGAATCAATTTCAGACAAGGAAAAACAGAGAATTTATTACCGACAGACTTGCAATTCAGTTGTTAAAAGAAGTTTTTTAAGTATAAGGTATATAATACAAGACAGAAACTTCAATCTATACAAAGAAAGATCTCTTGAAATAGTGAAATTGGAGGGGAATAGAAAATGCTTTTTTCTTATTTTCATCACTCTAAAAGATAACTATCTATAGCAACAATAATAACAATATATTGTGGGTTAAGAGCATTTATAAAAGTAATATGTATAGCAACATTAGCACATAATTCCCAAATAGCACAAAATCCTCAAATATTTGGAAATTAAATAACACACTTCTAAATAACCCATAGTAACTTCTAATAGGAAGTTACAAGGGAAATTAGATAATATTTTAAATGGAAAGAAAATAAAAATACAAAATTTCAAAATTTGCAGAATGCAGCTAAAATAGTGCTTAGAAAGCAATTTATAACATTAAATGTTTATATCAGAAAACAAGCAAGGTCTGAAATCAATTCTCTAAGCTTATCAAACTTATCATTAGGTGAGGAGATTGACTCTAACAAAATAATAGTATGTATATTAGGATGAACATTTAACTCCATGGTCCTGAACTTCTTTTACCTTAGAATTACCTGGCAAGCTTTAAAAAATGGGGTCTGGACACATTTGTAAACTTGTTCAGGTGATTCTAATGTAGAGTCAGAGTTAGCAACCACTGGTTCAACTGAATGAAAATGATTTACCATAGAAATGGGAGAATATGAAAAATATTTGGTACAGCAGGTGATATGTTGGTTTTTTCTCCTTAAAGCATGATAATTACCCGAATCACAGAATTCAAGCCTTCAATTATGTTCTTGTTGATGAGGATTGCATCAGAATAATCCAGCAGTAACTGGAAATTCTCCAGTTCTACTTGCCCTTGTTTAAGGAGGATTTGGATTGTCAAATTCAACTGGAATTTCACTTTGTCTTCCTGTAATCTAAATTGAAAAAGACTTTAAAGTAAGTAGTTGTAATACATTTATATTCAAAATTTCATCTATCATCTGATATATAAATTTGATAAAATATATCTGATATAAAAATTGAATATAAAATTCAAAATTAATTTTCCTTAAGTTGAAGGAAAACATGCTGGAGGTTAATGTGGAAAATATTTTCCCAATGACAAGCTTTCCTAGAGGTCTCTATGGTACCTCTTCTTACTGATGTGGAATTACACTTGGGCTGCTCAAAGAATGGTATGGACAGAAACACATTCATAAAGTTTTACTTCATGATTAAGAAAAGATTAATATGGTTTTGAATGTAAGTGGAAAAAATAGAGATGCTACCAAATAACAAATCTGTTAAAGTTCTGACTTTGTGTATTGACCTCTGACATTATATTAACAATGTTTAATCTGCATACTACTTATCAAATCTATTTTTAGGTAATTCATATTCCTACTTATCACCTAGATCTGAAAATGATGTTTAATGATGAATTTGGGAACATCAGAGAAGTATTTATCAATGTGGCTGTAAATACAGCCAAAAGTGAAGCAAGGACTTAAAACAGTAACCCAATTACTCTGGAAAATACAACAAGCTCCCTTGAAGAAAAAATATTAGCTGCTTAGGCCTCTACATGGAAATTTCTTGGATATCTACTTAATTTTCCACACAGTTTGCTTGTGTGGCTTGAGCTTAAAAGTACTTACCAGCAGAAACGTGTTCTTTGTATTTTCATGTGGAAGGAGATTAAAATAAAAGATTTTCCCCAAGTTTGCCTATTTGATTAAGTCACAGGAATGTGAGGTATAGTATAGGGAATATAGTCAACACAATTGTCACAACTTTGGGCTTCCCTGGTGGCGCAGTGGTTGAGAGTCCACCTGCTGATGCAGGGGACAAGGGCTCGTGCCCCGGTCTGGGAGGATCCCACATGCCGCAGAGCAGCTAGGCCCGTGACCCATGGCCACTGGGCCTGCGCATCTGGGGCTTGTGCTCTGCAACGGGAGAGGCCACAATGGTGAGAGGCCCGCGTACCGCAAAAAAAAAAAAAAAAAAAATTGTCATAACTTTGTGTGATGATAGATGGTAACGACCTATCATGGAGATCACTGAGTAATGTATAGGAATATCAAATCACTATGTGCGCATCTGAAACTAATTTTGTAAGTCAATTATGCTCCAAATTTAAAAAAAGGGAAAAACAGAAATTGAAGAGTAAAAAAAAACTTGACCATTTGCAGTACGAACAGTGGAGCATGTAGTAGGCAAATTTCATTCTGAAATAAGGTCTTATGTAACAAAATGCACTTTCTCAAGGAGAAGTTATAAAGCCATGAATATAGGTAAGCCAGTGCCAGCTGAAAACCAGTGAGTCAGCATTCTCTCCCCATGATAACACAACCTAATTTAGCCCTAGATTTTGAATAAATGAACATGAATGAAAGGTTCAAATTACAGGGTGAGCTCACGGAACACTTTTTCAATTTCATGTTGCACCTTCTCATCATCCTCAGTTCTCCTCTGGAGGAAAGCCACCATTTCTACTAAGCCAGCTGCTTTCTGCTTTACCTGAAGAAACCAAACCACCAACATCTCAGAACATACGGAGCTTTAGAAATAAAAGCAAACTAATTTTAAAGAACTTTAAAAAATATACATCTTTTAATTTTGCTACAAAACCTTAACAAGTCCAACTTTCTAAGAAATAAACCAAAATTTAAATCCTGCCATTATGTAATATAAGAAACCCAAAACCTACATGGTACCTCCCATGAATAATTAGAAAAGTATCAAATTTGCTTCTCACTGAAAGACAATAAGCAAGCAACTAGAATTTTTCTTATATCTTATCATCTTAGATAAAGTTTTACAATCATAGATACTTTAACAAAAATATGACAGCCTGACGCATGCGGCACACAATTTAGGTAATCTGGTGGCAGGGCCAGGGGGCAAGGTGTGGTCAAGAAGCAGCAAGAGGAAGAAGTCTCTTCCTAATTAAACACACTCTCAAATTGCTACCCTTTGTTACATTAACAAAATATTCTAGCAAAACTATAAAGCTGATTCTGGTGAAATATAATTCTTCTATGCAAAAAGGGATGAGGACTACTCAGGACCAGAGCAGACAGGAGAAGTTGTATCTACAACAGTGTTGTCCAAGAGAAATGTCACGTGAGCCATCGATGCAAGCCACATATGTAATTATAAATTTTGTAGGAGCCACATTATACAAGTGAAATGAAACAGATGAAATTAATTTTATTATCTTATTTAATACAATATATCCGAAACATTATCATTTCAACCCGTAAGGAATATAAAAAATATTAAGACACTTTCCCTTCTTTTTTTCATGCTAAGTCTTCTAAATCTGTGTGTATTTTCCAGTTACAGTATGTCTCAATTAGGACTGTCCACATTTATTTCAAGTAAAAAATAACCCCGTGTGGCTAGTGGCCATCAATTTGGGTCTACAAGTACTTAGCCCTCAATAGGACTGAGGTTAATATTTTATTTCTTTATCATTATTATTAATATTACTATTACCCTAGTGCGAAAACCTAAATAACTAGCTTTCCTAGAAGCACTGACCACCATAAACTATATATTTGATACTAGTACACTAAATGAAATGAAATAAAATAATAAAATGTTACTATATACTTTCTGTTCATTTTCCACTTTCGCTCGTCTGGTCATGCAGAAATGTTCCCAGACGGAGGGGTCCAAGCCTTGTGGCATGTTATTAATACTGTCCAAGTCATCCATGGCTTTCATTAACTGGGCAAAGGCATCCTTATTCAATTTCCCAGATCCTGGTCGCTCTCCAAAAGGCACAAGACTGGTCGTATCTGAGTGCACTTTTTGTTTGTGAATCCTGGTATTACCAATAAAAGCCCATCAACCTTTCACATTCTCACATACAAAAAAAATCACTGTTAAATTAATGCAACCCTTAGCAGAGGTGTGATACTGCAAGACAGTTTCCTGTGGCTAGTGGGTGGATTACCCCAAAGAGAAAAGCACCCACTTGGACCTTCTTCCATCCCCTCTGGATCCCCAGACATGACCTCGGCTGGACTGTAGATGTCCCCAGTTTCTGTCAGCACTGGCAGTTTTACCTGCACTAGAAAATGTCTCCCTTCTGGGCATTTTAAGCAGGTAAGTAAATGCCTGAGGGAAGTGTGGATGTCCCCTGGTTCTGCCCCATACATCCCCTGCTGGTATCCTTGTTGCAGGTGAGTAGCCTGGAGAATGTTCAGCTATATGTGCAACTGGAGAAGTGCCTCTTTTTATCTACATTAATGGATTAGTTTTGTTTCCCTGGCCTGCAGCTGGGAAGAGAAGGGTACAGAGATTTGTACCAGGCACTCACTCTCAAGGTGCTTTACAATACGTCGTGAAGTTACTATTGTTATCCTCTTTTTCTAGATGAAGGAAGTGAGGCTCTGAGAGAAGTGACTGGCCAAGGCCATAGGTCTGATAGATGTGGAGTTAGGATTTAAAGCTAATTCTGTTGGACAATAGAGTTTATACTTTTTCCACTGCTGCCTCCCAGTATATGGGAGGTCTCACTTCTTTCTTCACAGGCTTATGTAACTCACTCCTTTAAAAATAGGGAAACAAAGACATAAGGCTTGCTCTAGACTGAATTCCTCAGGTTGCATGTAACCTGTCAAAGGTGAGAGAATGGGTTTGCATCTCAGACACAAATGAGCCTATATCTTTGTGACAAACTCCATGATTCCTACATTATGTCTGATTAAAAATTATGGAAATCTGAATTTATAAAAATTTGGAAATCTGTGAAATGTAGTTCTAATGCTACTCTTGGTATAAAAATCAGATATTTTAGAACTCTTCTGATAATGGTTATTTTCAATCATTTATACTGGCATTTTTCAAACTTTATCTTGAACACAAATCACATGAGATGCTCCAAGGAAAGGGTATTGGTGGTCGAATAAGTCTGGAAAACATTTCCTACTCTATTTCTTATACTTGGGGATGCAAAGGCTACAAAAAGTTCTGAAATGTTCTTCAGTAAAGAAAATCTTTTAACTTTATCTTTTTCAACCCAGTATTTCCTTAAACTTATTTTGTCCTGGAAGACTTTTATGTGTAATTCCAATTCATACTGCAAGGGACTCATACTTGCTGGAACACATCTTGGGAAAAACAGTTTATAAATCTGTCTGCCATCTGTGTCTTACAAGGAACTACTTTCATGTATAAAATAGAACCTATAATAGCACTATGATTACTTAGATACTTAACTATTTTTAAATAGTAAAAAAGAAATCCTTAGTCTTCATTGCCTACTGTAAGATATAAGAATGATCTTTAACAAACTGAGTTATGATCAAGACACTTGAACATTTTCACATAAAAGATGTTACACTGAATATTACGAACTAATCGGGAGAAAAAGCTGACATCTAATAACATGATAACAAAGAGGAAACAAACCTTGGTCGGCGTTTAAAAAGTTTGTAGAGTATATCCACCTGATGACTGGGAATTTCAGAAAATTCCTTTTTAAAGCTGCGATCTAGAACCTAAGGGAAAACATATCATTGACAGGATTGTAACTTTGTTCAGAAGGCTTTTATTTGTTGACAATACTCTTTAAAATATAGGTTGTGTCACTTTGATTTTAAAAATTCATGAAAACTTGGTTTATAACCTTGTTAGAGGGTGACCACTCACTGTGCAAGGATTTAACAAAGATTTACTTTGAACAAGAAGCACCTCAGTAAATTTAAAACATTACTTCATATAAGAGGTCTTAGAAATCATTCAGAACTGAAGTTTCACAAAATGATATTTACCTGTAAAACATGCAAGTTACCTCTATTTTATTCCATTCCGTTCTATTCTATTCTTCTGTTTGCTTTTCTATCCTATTCTTTTCCATTATAAATCTGCTGATCATAGCCTACTAAATTGATTTCATAACCAACTAATGGGACTTGCAACCTGAAGTTCAAAAAGCTCCAAAGTCTACATGAGCTCTCTCTTTTTTGTACAAGAGAAAGCTTGAACGAGAGAAGTTTTAAAAAATTTATTTTACACAGTGATTTTTAGAAATACACAGTGGCATAGAATGAAGTACACCCGTAACTGTGAATTACAGTAGGAGAAAAATCTATGAGGAAATTAAATTATATCCCTCTTAATCTTCCCCAAATCCAGGCAGCAGCAACTCTATTGCATTAGCGAGTGGGTGAGACAACAGCTCTCACTTTGTCTTCCGCCAGTAAGTTGTCGTAGTGTTCCTTGTACATATCGAGGTCTTCTCTAGATTTCCGGATGGCCTCTGTAGTCTGGCTCTATAATAACATCGGGAATAGAAGATTGGAACTGGAGATTTTTCAGGATAAACAAAAATATTGGGGATACTGAAAAGAACAAGGAATTCCCTAGTACAAGATAAATGTGAAGTGAAGTATCGATTACATATAACATTCACAGAAGAAAGTAAACTGACTGGAGACTGAAAGGACAAACATCCACTCACCTGTTTCAAAGGGTAGCCAGCTCTGTATGTGAGTGTGTAAGTGACTAGGGAGCACACTACACTCTTGGCAGGGCAGTATGGATGATGAAATTGCACAGGCTTGGGAGTTGCACGGACCTTGGTTCTGAGAGACTGAATATGTAAATGGACAACGGCCAGACCGTATATAAAGATAGAGCCCTGACCCATAACCTACAACTAGCCAGGAGGGGAAACCACAGCCTCTGCAGCGATCGGCCCTAAACTGCCAGGACTTGGTCAATAACTTTCAGCTTTCCTAATTTTTGCCACCATTTTCAACTTAGGACCAACCAGAGAAAGCCAAAGCTCCTTCCTAAACCAAGCACATAGGTTGCCAAGCTTCTAATTAACTTGCTCCAGGCTTCTCCATGCCAACAACTTCGAATCAGGGAATAGCTGAAGCCCTCTCTTCTATTCATTATAAAGCTTTCTCATCCCCTGCCTGGCTTTGAGTGTCTGCCAAACACAAGTGATGGTGGCTGATTCCCTTACTATACCAAGCTCTGAATAAACAGTCTGCTTATTCTCATTTGGAGGGTCTTTATTTATATCTACAGTTCCAATTTCTGGTGTGTTACACACTAGTGAGTGACTTAGCCTGTTACCCGTCTCTCTGAGATGGACTCCTCATCTACAAAAGAAATCCCGTACTCTGTAGGGTTGTTATAAGTAGGGTTGTATTTAGAAGGTGCTTTGCATATGCTCTTTAACAGCCTCTTGGCAACAATAACTACATATGTCATTTGATACTTTATATCATTCATAAATGTCATTTATTAATACTAATAAAAGCTGACATCTTTTGAAAATTATCATGTGACATGTATTTTGTATTCATTGTCTCTTTAATGAAACATATCTATTCATGCTCCTATTTGAGATTTTCAAACTATGACAGCTTTTCATTCTATAAGCTAACCCATTACTTATATATTTAGTGAAACTTAGGGTGCCAAAAGGTCCAGAGAGAACAACATTCCCTAGAGAAGAGCTTGAAAATAGCTTTAAAGTTTATGTGTCTTGTCCAAGGTCCCATAGCTAGTCAGTGGTTAAAAGTGGGCCCCTTCAACCATGAAGCCACATGGCCTCATTTTATAAACCATATGTCATATGAAAGTTACATAGTTCGTTTGACTAAATGATTGCAGACGCAGAATCACATAACTTTATGAACAGATTGGAGTGGGCACTTTCATCTGACCCTGGGGCAAAGTCCCAGACAGGGAGCCAAGGAAAGCACACAGTTGAGTAGGAATGTAGAAGGAAGGAAGGGGCTAGGCATGTGAGCTCTTGTTAAGAGGGATCCCCTTTGTCAGAAGATGCTTGTACTCAGGTATCAGACACTATACTTACTTTCTCCTCCTGCTTCCTTGCAAGGTAGTTGTTCAGGAAGGCTTCTCTGGAGCTTATTTCTTCATCCAACAGTAAGGAAAACACAAGGTTGTTTATTTTCAATTCCTCCTACAGAAATATTTAAAAAGGGGGGAAATGATCAATATGCCTACCTTTGAAAGGATTTCCTGTTGAGGGTCACAGACTTGGCACTCATCAAGCAAGTTTATGACATACAAGTAAGAGAAATTCTTTTAAAGAAAAAGGGAATATAAACTTGCAATAACTGCTCAGTTGTTTTTACCTTTTTCAATTTTCATTGTAAGATAAAACACATACATAGGAAAATACGTAAAACAAATGTATAGTTGAATGAGTTATTATAAAGGCAAAACACACTTGTTATCACCACTCAATTAAGAACTAGAACTTTACCACTTTACCAGAGCCCTTTCCATGTGTCCCCATTCTAATCTCAACCCCGATAATAACCATTGTCCTGACTTTTATAGTAATCACCTCTTTATGTTTCTTTGCAGTATTATTACCCAAATATGTATCTCTAGGCACTATTGTATAACATGCTGGTGAAAAAACTGTCACATTTTAAAAGTCTCTTATAATCCACAGGTTCCCTTTCAGCCCTTTCTTTTCCTCACATTTATTTGCAGTTATCTGTAGTTTCACCTAGGCTGGGTTTTGCTAACTGCATACTTATGGCAAGTTTTTCAGAGTCCTTTATCCCATGTATTTCCTGAAAATTGGCAGCTGAATCAGAGGACAGATCAGACCTATGTTTGATCCTTTTATGAAGATCATAAAGGATATTGTGCTTTTTGATCAGGAAACAGGTAGTATCAAGTTGTCTTTCTTTTTGAGATGTTAGCAGCTGTAGATCTCAATGCCCGGGTCCATTAATCCACTGGGAGCTGCAAAATGGTGATGTTATATTTCTATCATTCCTTTTTCACTTACTGATTGAAATCCTCTTCTAAAGGGACGCTTCTCCCTATCTATTTGGTTACCTAGCAGTTTAGTTCATACAGGAAAACAGTAAATACTTGACACTTTCTCTTTATTAGTTTTTAGATAATAAATTTGTTATCCTTTGATGGCATTTTTATTTTTAAAATATCACACATTCATTAATCTAACAAATTTGATAGGTTTCAGTTAATTGCAATTATTATTATCGTTGAATCTTAAATTGTCCCATTTAGGGGAACTTTTAAAGTTGACTCCTGAGTCCTTTTGATGTTACTTAGTAGTCTTTGATAGTTTCCTCATTGTCTTGTATGAAAAGATGTTCTATCTTTTTAAAATAACAGCTTTACTAAGATGTATTTCACGATCCATACAATTCACTCCTTTAAAGTCTGTAATTCAATGGTTTTTAAAAATCAGATTACCAGTTGTGCAACCCTCACCACAATTTTAGAATATTTCATCACTTCTAAAAGAAATCCGTTAGCAGCCATTTCCCATTTCTCCCCACACCTCCCAGAGGTCTTCATGCCTCCACCCAAAGCAACCACTAATTTTAACTTTCTGTCTCTATGGATTTGCCTATTCCGGACATTTCATATATATGGAAACATTCAATATGTGGCCTAGAGTGTCTGGCTTCTTTCACTTAGCATGTTTTCAAGGTTCATCCATGTTGTAGAATGTATTATTACATTCTTTTTGTAGCTGAATAATATGCCATTATAGGGATAAACCACATTTTATTTATCCATTCATAGTTGTTGGACATTTGGATTATTTCTACGTTTTGGCCATTATGACTAACGCACTCTTAAGACTAATGCTGGAGCATTCATTCCCAATCTCCCCCCACCTAACTACCATATGCATACATCCTCTCCCTGCTGGGCCAGTGATTATGTTCTTCTATCTGTGGCCACGATAACTGAGGAACAGCCCCTCTCCCATCGCTACGGGTCTTGCTGGGTCCTGGTAATAGTGCCCTTCCCTTGCCTCTTTAACTCTAGGGATGACACTGGCTTCCCATCGTTTCTAGTCTCTGGCTGTTTCACCATTCTTTACTGTTTCTCTTAACCCTGCCCATACCTCAGTGAAGAGTCCCTGCATTACCTCTCTTAAACGTAACCCTTTCAGGGTACCATTCCTATTAGGACCCTGACAATACAGACATCCTCCTGGAGGTTCCTTAACCTCTCTCAACTTTTTTGGTTGGCCCCTTTGCTTTGGTGAGATACATCTTCCATTAGCTTCCAGAGAATGGGTGCATATAAATTTTTGAGACCTTGCATTTCTCAAAACATTATTCTCCTTTCACATTCAGTTGATAGTTTGGTCAGGTATAGAATCTAATGTTAGGAATAATTTTCCCTCAGAATTTAAAGCCTTCATTCTTGGTCTTCTTGCTTCTAAGTTATTGTATGCTTCATTTATATTCTTACTGCTGAATCAAATTAAGTCAGATTTTTCATCTGATCTTTTAGGGCATGTATATTATTCATTCATTCAACATACAAGATGAGCCCAGCCCTTTGCTAGTTGCTGGAAATACAAAAATGAACAAGACAGACTCGGTCCCTACCCTCACGGAGCTTAGAGTTTTGGGAGCATTAAAAAGTGATTCACAATAAATTAAAATTCAGTTGTAATAAGTGATAGGAAGTAAAAGAACAGAGTATATAACAAGAAGACCTAACCTAGTCTGGGACCTGAGAGATGAGTAGATATAGCCCAGGAAGCAGAGAGGTGGGCAGAGTCTTACTGCCGCGTTGGGAGGAAGGAGATGTGAACAGGAGGCAGAGAACTCAGCATGGCAAGTGAGGGGGGCGCCACAGATGAGGCTGGAGCAGGAGTCATGGCCATCGAGTGCAGGACCTGGATGCCAGACAGGGTGTTGGTCTTTGTCCTAAGAGCAATGACAGGCCCTGGAGGCTCCTTAAAAGAACAAGTCATATAAGTAAAGCTTTTATTTACCTGGCTGACAGCCATCTCCGCCCTCACTCTCCTTTCAAAGAGTCTTTTCAAATGTTCATCAAAATTCTGTGTGCTTTCTTGAATAGAGTTTTGAAGTTTCTTCATTTCTGTTTCTAATGACTAAAAGGAAATCAGCAGCAAAGTTAACATTTAGGAACATCAAATGTTCCTAGGAAGTGGTTGTTTACATTTTGCTAAAACAAAGGGGCAGGTGGAGGGCAGGCCTCGTGAGGTACTCTGGGCTCCCCCTTTAACCAGAGATGTTTCTGCTGGGTCTGCTATATTGTGAATCTGAGATTTTTGCTTAAAAAAGATTACACTGGGAAAAAAAAGTTAAAATCACTGATCAGGGCTAATGATGCAAGCAGACAGAGGTCCGGTAAAACAAATTGCAGCAAAGCTTTCCAGAAAATTCTGACTCTACACAGGACAGAAATTTCCAGGCACACAATCTGGCCCTAAGAAATCTTGGTTTGTTTTTTTAAGTTATGAATACAGTTGGTGGTTGAAAAACGTGGGTTTGAAATGTGTGTGTCCATTTATACGCAGATTTTTTTTTCAACAAATATGTATCACAGTACTACACCATCCACGGATGGTTGAATCCACAGATGTGGAGGGCCAACGGTAAAATTACACTCGGATTTTGGACTGTGAGGAGGGTCAGGGCCCCTAAGCCTGAGTCATTTAGGGGTGAACTGTATATATACATATTTATGTTATTTATACTCTCTCTTGTTTTCTGTATGTTTCCTCCCTCTATATAGTTCTACATCAGAAGGAAAAAGTACCACCTCCTTCTTTAAAATTCCAACAAGACTTAGCACTAAGCACACAGTAGGTAGGTGGAAAGATATAAATTTACATTTTTAAAGAGAATGACATCTGCAGATCAATCCTAGACATACTGTTAACAAACTATTTTTACCTTAGAAATTTTTGGTAACTTTTAAATTTTGATATAACTTCAAATTTACAGAAAAGATGCAAGAATAGGACAAAGAATTCTCATATGCTTTTAACCAAATTAATCAACGGTTAATATTCTACCCCATTTCCTTTATCGCTTGCTAAATCTCCCCCCCTTCCTCTCTCTCTCTCTCAACCATTTCAGAATAAGCTGCAGACACTTGAATACAGGCTAGTAATTTTGGTGTCTGCCACTCAGGTTAGGTCTGTCTGGCGTTTCCTGTGCTTAGACCAGCATGTACATTTCTAGCAGGAATGCTCCACAAATCATGTTGTATCCTTCCCAGTGCACCACTTCAGGAGACACAATGCTGCTTCATTTCACTTTGGCTGATGTTAACTGTGATCACTGGGTTAGGTAGCGTCTTCTAGTTTCTCTATTGTACCGTTCCCGCTTTTCCATTTGTAATTGATTTGTGGGAAAATACTTTGAGACTATGTAAAAAAATCTTGTTTCTCATCAAACTTTTAGCATCCATTGATAATTCTCACCTGAATCAATTATTACTATGATGGTAGAATGTTATTATTTTAAATTTATTTTAAAAAACCAAGTTTTCTCTATGCTGGTTTAATAAAGGAAGAGACTAACCCTGGGAAGATTATGGAGAGAGAAGTTTAGCAAAATGTATAGAAATATATGATACAAGGAGAAACACCACCTAAATTAGGCTAATTAAGCAATGAGGAAATATTAAAAATAAAACAAATACAGCTCTGGGCCAAATTTGCTTGTAATAATTTATGACACTATCTCATAGGAATGGAAAAATCCTATGAATTGTGGCCTCCTAGTAGTTGTTTATCAAGTTCAGGTGTTTCTGGATAATGGAAGCATCATTATATGGCAAATGGCCAAAGACACAGCCTCCTGAGGCCAGATTGTCCAAGGGTCCCCTATGCACCCTTCTTTAAACACTGAGCTTTCAGGCCTTTGAAGCTCTCTGGTCTGAAAGGAACTTTTTATGATATCAAAATGGTCTTTTGCTAAAACTGTTCTTCAGATGCCCCACACTCTTCTCATTGCAGGCCCTTCTCCAGGCTTTTCCATCTGCCTGCCGTCCCTTCCTCACTCTTCAACCTGTTCATTCTTTCTCATTCTTCTAATGTGAGAACAGATGCCACTTTCTCAAGGAAGCCTTTCTTGGGTCCTGTCTTGGGCACTATCGTGGGTCTTAGCAGCAAAGGCTGGCACAGGATTCCAGTGCACATGCTTTTGACACCTATACGGGGGTGAAGGAAACGGGTAGGAAGGGGCAGGAGCTGAGCTATGATGTGCTCTCAGGTGGCCCAGCCCTGGCCTGATTCTCAGGGGTATAAGGGTAATAGAGAGGCTCTGCTGACCTGTCCCAATTTGAGCCGAGAGGGCTGGACTTTCATACCCCCATCTCATCAGTCAATTGCTGGCCGTTCTGGGTGGGAGCAGTGGTATAACCTTGCGGTGTCTCTGGACAATAATGCCCCCTTGGTCAGCCAAGGGCAAGACTCCAGTGGCCTTGGGTATAAGCCTTTAGCTGCAGCACTCACAGCAGCAAAGGGACGGGCAGGCCAGCCTGTAAAGGGGACCAGGTGAACACCCCGATCTAAGTCAGCGCCTCTGTGTTTGCTGTTATAGAACTTGTCCTTCCTAATTTATCACACTGTAGTCAAATAATTATTTTGTGGATGTCCAGTTAATATATAACCCCCTTCACCAACAGATAGTGAACACTGAGGGTTGAGGACTGTGTCTTTCTATTCACCACGTGTCCCTTGGATCTAACGTTGGTGCACATAGTGGGAACTCAAGGAGTATTGGTTAAAAACACAAGTTTTTCCCTCAAACATTCCTGGGGAAATCTAATTTTGTCTAAAAATGTCTGTATCAGATGCTGAGAGACGAGAAGCAGGGGAGGTGAGAGATGGGAGACCAAGTAGGAAGGATGAACATACAATGCAGAATCCATCACACCAAGACTTTCTCCCATTCCCAGGACTTCCCTGGTAGTCCAGTGGTTAAGAATCCACCTTCCAGTGTGGGGGACGCGGGTTCGATCCGTGGTCCAGGAATATCCCACATGCCATGGAGCAACTAAGCCCCGCCACCACAACTACTGAGCCCATGCGCCACAACTACTAAGCCCATGCGCCACAACTACTGAGCCCGCATGCTGCAACTACTGAAGTTTACGCGCCTAGAGCCCGTGCTCCGCAACAAGAGAAGCCACCGCAGTGAGAAGCCCGTGTGCACCGCAACAAAGAGTAGCCCCCCCCTTGCTGCAACTAAAGAAAGCCCAGTCGGTGCACAGCAGTGAAGACCCAACGCAGCCAAAATATAAATTAAAAAAAAAAAGTTTTACAAATGAGTAAAAAAATAATTCAGTGTCAGGGAAATAGGTAGAGGTATAAAATGAGATAAGATTTGCATTAGTCAATGATTGTTGAAGCTGCATAAGGGCGTCATTATATATGTTTGACATTTTCCATAACACAAAAGTTTTTTTAAAAAAAAGATTCTCTTAAAAGAGGGGAAATAGAGACAGTGAACATCAGTTTTTCGAGGAGACATTGAGCAGTGGATTGAGAAGAAAGTGGAGTCAAGGGAGTGTTTGTTTTTTCTTTTCTTTTAACTTTTTATTTTGAAATAAATTCAGACTAACCCCAAAGTCACAAGAATAATAGAAAGAACTCCAGAATCCTGTTCAAGGGAGTCTTTTTTCCTTTTGTATAAGATGAGAGATGTATACAATGACTACAGCATGTGTCTATGGAAAAATCCAGTAGAGGGGGGAAAACTGACGATGCAGGGAAAAGGGGCAAATTGCTGGAGTAACAGCACTGAACAGGTAAGATGGGATGGGACCTAGTGCACGAGTGGAAGACCAGGCTTCGGCAGTTGCAAGGCCATTTCACCCATAAGGAACAGAAAGGCAGGGAGGATCTCTGGATTCAATGCAGGTGGGTGGTAGATGTGGCGGGAGAGGCGTAAGGAAAATCTCTTTTAGTTGCTTCTCTTCTCCCAGTGAAAAAGAAAATAAGGTGAGAGTGAGTTGACGGTCAGGTGTTGGAGGTTTGAGGATGGGGAGAACACATGAAGTGGCCCTCTAGGATCTCGCTAGGATCTTGTAGTCCACCCACCAGCAGAAGCTGCACCATGTGGTTACTTGTTAGAAATGCAGAATCTCAGGGTCCTTCTATGTCCTCAGAATGATGGACTCTGAATTTGTATTTTAAAAAAGCTCCCCCAGGTGATGTGGATTAAGCTAGGGGGAAATTGAAAGCTAGGGGGAATAGCATTGTTGAGCAGCTTTAGGGACACAATAAAGGTTAAAGTCATTAGACTGAAACCAGTCAGTATTTTTCCTTTACCCACTGCATGGTGCAGGTGCAGAGAAGGTTGAGTCCTGGCTTAATCAAGGCTGAGGTTTTACCAGGTGAGCATGGCCAAGGAGCAGGGGGTGAAGGTGTAGGCAGCAGGCTATTTTACAGTGCAAGACTGTGGAGTAAATGGCGCCACTTTAGGCGTCTATACTCTGTAACTTCTTGAAATCTTTACTGCATTCAAAACTACTCATTTTGGATAATACACAAAGACATTGTTAGAGGACTGCAGTGAATAAAAACAGGGACAAGTTAACAATACGTTCAAAGGAATTGTTCACCATAAAGCTGACAAACTGCCCTGCCTCAAATGATGGTATGATTTTACTTCCTTCACAGAAGGATAAATATCATTTACTTGGTTGTATACCATCACCTTTTACATCTCTATTATAACTGTAAGCACTTTTAATGTGGGAATGTTTCCTTGTGATGGAAGGATAAAAGTGGGAGACCTGCATTGCAAAAATCTCAAATTAGAACTTTATTGACTGTGTCATTTTTCTCTCAAGTCTTTTCCTTGAAATTGAGAGCAAGTCAAGCAACAGTATACAACTCAAATTGACGTAGACAATAGAGAGCAGTCCCTTGCAGTGCCTTGAACATACTACCATAGGTGTTCATTAGATATTTGAAGAATGAATGAAGGACCAAATGAACTGTAATGATGTGAAATTTGAAATCAATAAGAACTTTAAAAAATTGCTACATGTTCTTTTCGTTTTAAATTGTAGTAAGCCTTTAAATTTATCTCCACTCGCTTCTTCAAATTCTCTTGAGAATTTAAGCCCAAACACCATCTCTAGGCTACTAAAGACACTGAGAAAATAAAGAGCACTTCATTTGAAAAGATACTGAAACAAAACCCTTGCTAAGGTAGGTTATATTCTTTGCTCTTCTGACCTTTCTATACTTATCTCTTTCTTCATTTAATTCCTTGACTTTTTTCTCATACTCTTTGAATTGTTTCTTTTCCTTTTCAGACCACAAAGCATCAGGTTTTGACATGAAAGCAGGTTGAGGAATCACCTGAAGATATAAAGGAAAGCATATATTCTAGGTTAAACATAAATATAGCAATATAGTCAAATTCAGAGTTATTGTTACAGTTTAAAAAAAAGAGTCCTTTAAAAGGGTATAGTTCTTCACATTGGCAAGGCAATGACCTAACACTTTGACCAAAGGATATGAAAAAATGTTACAATGGTTTTTCTGTCACTTAAGCGAGGGTAAGCATTTTGGGATGTACCCTGACTCTTAGGTGACAAGCTCAAAAGTGTGAGTTGATATCTGCATAGCTAGAACTATGCCTGAGCTCCAGGGATACCTATGTCAGGTATCAAAGGGAATGTTTCTTGGTGTATCTGGAAAATTAGAGGTGCAGTATTATCCCTACTTTCTGTAGAGACCCAAACAACTGTGGTTGTTTTTTTGTTGTTGTTCATTTGTTTGCTTTTCATCAGATTGGAAGGCAAGCCTGGTGTTTCAAACTTCTTCTTCTTTGCCTGATGTGGTAAGTTTATAAGGTACTGGGGGGTGGTATATTTGTCGCTGTAGAATTTCTACAACTCAGGTTCACGTGGGAAAAAATGGTCACATTTCAGTAGCTCTTTCCATCCCATTCCACCTTCCACAAGGATGACCAGGAATCTCACCATTCTCAAAATGTCTTCCTTCTTGACTTCCAGAACTCCTCCCATCATGTCCATGAGGGCTCGGCGTCTTGTGGTGGGGCCCTTGGGAAAAAGCCAAGGTCAGAGAGGGTCACTGAGACAGAGGTCTGACACTCCAGTGGCACTGGGGACAGCCCCCCTGTCCCCAATGTTAGAATGACTGCATTTAGGATTGGGGAGGGTGGGCAGTGGCATGCATGGAGGGGAGAAGAGGAGGCCACTGAGATTCCAGTGACCTCTGACCACAACAAATGCCTTGATGTGTTTCTATGGTGGAGTACAAGACTATTCAACCAAATTAGGAACAAATATCCCTAAAACGAAAAGGGTCTTAGGTACCATTTAAAAAAACCGTATACCTGTGACAGAAGCAATCGCTCCATTTCACGGGTCACAAGCAATTCTGTTTTGGCTTTTTGCTGTGGATTAATATGTCTCTGAGCTGTAATCTGAAAGAGAAAATGTGGTTTCCTGCTGTTATTCTTACAAAATTCAAGCCATACTTTCTTTCCATACACCGGGAGGAGGTTAGAAGGGATTAAGGAGATAGAGGGACTATCCAGATTTTGCAACCAATTTCCTATCTTGGAATGAAGATGAGGTCCAAAATGAGAGAGTGAGAAAAATAGATGGTTACTGTTAACAGGGACTGTATGAGTGTTTGTTATTACTTCTAAGCAACACTATTATCTTTTGCCTCAAAGTAATCAAGATGGTTTCATGTGAGCAAGGGTGTTCTCTTTGAGTTACTTTTTATAAATGAAGTATGATTACATTTGAATTGTCTTCTTTAAGCATTTATTTGTAACTGCATTTGTGCCAAACACCTTTTAAGAAGGCTGTCCAGTGAGCCCCTTTCTCTGGGACCCATACTACTCTAATGGCTAGATAATTACTGGAGCTCCATCAGCCTCATTCCCATTATGTGACCCAGCCTCCATGGGTACAGGTGCTGGACCCAAGTTGGACCAAGAAGCCCCTTCCCAGGCGAATCCAGAACTAGGACTAAGAGATTATAGTTTGGACAAATTGCTCTCTTGAGCATAGGCGATATAACATAGAAACTGCTAGAGGCAGCTGAAATGCAGAGAGAAGTGAGTCAAGAGATGAAGAAAGAGCACTTCTGGACTCTCCACAAGGTTCCAGTGTGTGGTTCCTGCTTCTTTCTAGGCTTGGTGTCCAAATCTTCTCTGGACTCTACAGCATTCATAGAAAAAATCCCCATTATTGCTGGGGCTGTGTTAACTGTTTTTGTTACTTGTAACCAAGAATGCTACCTTATACGGTTGCTTCTGGTAGCAAAAACAAGAAGAATAAATAAGAGCCTGGAAGACGTCATGAGAAAGAAGGGAAGAGATGATGTACGGATAATCGTACCTCAGTACTTTCCACAATAAGGGTTCTCTCTGGCTTCTCACAGTCCTCAAATTCTGGTTGCCAGACTGATTCTTCCAACTCCAGATCCAAAACGATTTCTTGAATTCTTACATTTTTTTCCTTCACACGTGCAATTTCAATCTCTTTTTGTTTATATGCCGCATCAAACTCATTATTGAAAGCAGTTTTTACCTTGTAAATAATATCCTAAAATATCAATATGTTATTATAAACACACCATGTATTATACCTTTCCTGGCAACATGGTCCCACAGCTTTACTTTCCCTCCAAAATCACTTTACAAATTATAAGTAAAGTAATCTTTCTAAAATACTGTTTATATTAAGTCACGTCTTGGTTCAGTAATCTATAGTGGCATCCCACCATGGGTAAGGTTAAGCAACAGCATAACTGTTATACTACAACGTACTTCCAGAAACGCCCAATGTAACTCAGTGTGCAGGTATATTGATAAGTGGGTAATGGCTACTTGGAGGCTCTTTGGGCTATTCTCTCTACTTTTGTGTATGTTCTTAAAAAAATCCATCATAAAAATATTTAAAAAGAAATATTCAGTATTAAAGTTGGGAAATATCTTTTCTTTGGAACCAGGTTTGGGGAGAGGAGGTGAGGAAAAGATGGCCTCTAGAGGTCTGGAGAATCTTCCAGAGAAGCACAACTACACACAATATTCTTCCTCTGTATGGACAGGTCATTTTCAGGTAGAAAGGGAACCCAAGCTGCCCAGTTGGATCAGCCAGTTACTAAGGTGGATGTGGGTCCAGCTGGATTGCCCCTAGCTCTGCTGGTGAGTAGAATGATGGGTCAAACTAAAAGTAGACCTGACTTTACCGTCAGACTTCAGTCTATATATCTATCCTACTGAAGATGAAACCATTAAAGCAGGGTAGAAAATGATCTTAACGGCTCGCACCAGAATTTCTCTCAGGCTGAAATTACTTTCGTGTAGGAAAACACCTTAATAAAGCAGCAGGAAGGTGAGACACTGAGGGCATAGGTCAGCAGAAGCTAAGCAACAAAAGGGATAACTCAACAGTTCTCAGTATAAATGCACAGGAATTTTAGGTATTGGAGGAGACAAAGAAGAGAAAAAGATAGGAAGGGAGAGCAGAGTAACACAGCAAGAGGCTAAAACTCAAATTTCAGACATGGCTGAAGGATCTTCAGGAATAGGAATGGCCAAACATTAAATTTCAAACCGTCTGCATTGGTGCAATCTCAGTTACTGAGTTTTCGAAAACCTTCAGTAGGCGTGGCATGTACAGGTGTGTTCTGAAACTGACTTGTTTGGTGGAAAGCAAGGAGTAGGAGCTTAGAGCCTGAAGGACACCATACCTTATCCCTGAGCCCCAGCACTTACAGAAATCTTAGAGAGGAAATTGTATTTTCCTAGATTAAGGAGATAGATAAGCATTCACATCTTGATCTTACAGGGAGGTCCTAATTGACATCTGGGTTACCTAGAAGGTGGCATTCAAGGATTTCTTTTATCTTTGAGTTTCCCGAAGATCTAAGTAGAAAAATGGTTTGCGGTGTTAGTCAGCGGAGGGTGCTCTTCAGAAAACCTGGTATCACAGAACCCACACCAAATGGATGAAAACAACTCTTGTCCGCGAGCTCTGTTTAAAGAACATGGATGCTAGCCATGTGGATATTTCTCTGTGTACTTTAAAGACATCATTTGATTGGCATTGGATTTCAATTTGAGCCTTTGCAAGACACCTCATGGAAAGTTTTAGAGATTTTCAAGGGTAAAGAAAAAATTCACCCACTTTCAGTAATATAATTTGGTTGATTTTCTCCTCTCTGGAATGAAGTTCCAGTTGGCTTGACAACAAAGAGGTAGGTACCCTAAAATCAGTACTCAGACTACCAAGCAGGTAATTGGGCAAGTTGGTATCTTTTGCTGTCCCATCTTCTTCCTCTTCTTCATCCTCCTCTTCATGATGCTTTTTAACCAAGGTAATTGCAGACTGAACCTCTACAATTTCCTTCTGTAGCTAAATATAGAAAAAGATGAAATGAAAGTTATGCAATAAGAAGAATTCTCTAAAGGGAAATTTTGGGACAACTTAATTATTTCAACAATCATTTTAAGATGTTAATTGTCTTGCCAACAACTGAATTTAAAGTGATGTCCTGAACCTGCTGAAGAGAAAGCCTCAGAAATTGATAGACTGTAGATAAATCATAAGAGTAAAAATTCTTCTTGATAGTGTGTAATATTCATATTTTTCTGTCGGGACGACAGCTTCTCGTAAATATTTTGAGTCTTTCTTGGTACTTAAGCATTAAAAAATATACTTTCTCTTCACATTTTACAAAGGAACTTATTCACATAGGACTGGTATGTGTATGTAAAAAGAATTAAGCATGACTTCATTTTAGTTTTAGAAAAAGAATGGATGCAAAGTTCTGGCCAAAATGAAACTACACCAATTGGGCAGTGTTTTTAAGTTGTTTGACAGAGATTACTGGAAAAAAAAAAAAGCTAGGATTGCTTTAGGAAAACCATAAATCCCACCAAAACAGATTCTACTTCATCCTTGGCCAACTATCTTAAAACACAATCCCCAATGATAAGAGGTGGTAAAAAGAGTATGTGCGGATGAAGAACTTCTGACCAGGACAAGAACAAAATCCCAAATCTCAATTTTAAAAGTACATCATCATATTTGAGGGATAGCCAATGTTGTTAGGATATAGGCTCCTTACGTGGATATAGGCTCCTATATTCATTAGAATATATTCCTACACATAAACAAGGAATATAAATATAAACACAAACAATATCTAAACGTATTTTAAGTAGTATTCCAACTCAAATCTGTATGAAGGAAATCCTGAAAGAAAACACGTCACTTATATAAACACATATATGTTTAAAATTGTACTTTAAGACACTCTGCTTCGATCTTTTTTTGCTGCACGACTCTCTTCAATTCTTTAAGCTCCTCATCTGTGCGTTCTTTCATTGGGAAGTTCTCAACCACACGTGGGATGTGAAAGCACTTGGGAAAAAAAGAGCAAAATGAAATAAATCCATTTTTAGAACAATTGTGTGTATCTGGGGCAGAGTGGGGCATGTTTTCTCTCAACAAAATTAATCCATAGGTTATCATGCATGAGTGAAATGGCCCATGGAAGCTTTCTTTAAAATAAAACAATGTAGAGATTATCACACTAAGTGAAGTAAGTCAGAAGGAGAAAGACAAATACCATATGATACCCCTTATATGTGGAATCTAAAATATGGCACAAATGAACTTATCTATTTTGTAGACATAGAGAACAGACTTGTGGTTGCCAAGAGGAAGGAGGGAGGGAGAGGGATGGACTGGGAGTTTGGGGTTGGTAGATGCAAACTATTACATTTAGAATAAATGTAGATAAACAACAAGGTCCTAACGTATAGCACAGGGAACATTACTCAATATCCTGTGATAGACCATGATGGAAAAGAATATAAAAAAAGAATGTCTATATGTGTATAACTGAGTCACCTTGCTGTACAGCAGAGATTGTCACAACACTGTAAATCAACTCTACTTCGATTTAAAAAAAAGAAATAAAATAAAACAATGTATGCCTTCAGTACTGGTGTAAACTTTGTATAAAAAATACTGTGCTTTTGTGAAAGATTTATTTCTAGAGCAGTGCTTCTCAACCAGAAGTGATTTTGCTGGCCACTGTCTCCATCCTCTCCAGCCCCTCAGGGACATTTGGCAATGTCTGGAGACATTTTTGATTGTCACTGACTGGGGTGGCGGAGTCTGCTGGGGCCTGGTAGATAGAGGGCAGGGATGTTGCAAAATCCTCCAATCCTTAGGTCAGCCCCTACAACAAAGAATTATCCAGCCCCAAGTGTGCCGTTCTCGAGAAACCCTGTTTTAGAGCAATACTCAATCACATAAACGGAGGGTGATCAATACTTCATTATCTAAACAGGGGGCATATTTGAAAGTGAAAAAGGTGCTGTTAATAGTTACTCTAGGACCACAGGCATAAACTGGGACTCTTGGTCACCCTACACAAAGAGGGAAACTGTGTTGGGAGGAATCTCAATAAAAAGGCACAAAAAACAGTCCTTTAGAAAATGTGAAGGCAGGGGCGTCCCTGGTGGCGCAGTGGTTAAGAACGCACCTGCCAATGCAGGGGACAAGGGTTTGAGCCCTGGTCCAGGAAGATCCCACATGTCGCGCAGCAACTAAGCCTGTGCGCCACAACTACTGAGCCTGCGCTCTAGAGCTTGCGAGCCACAACTACTGAGCCCTCGTGCCACAACTACTGAAGCCCGTGCGCCTACAGCCCATGCTCTACAACAAGAGAAGCCACCGCAATGAGAAGCCCACACACTGCAACAAAGAGTAGACCCCGCTCACCGCAACTAGAGAAAGCCCGCACACAGGAGCGAAGACCTAACACAGCCAAAAATAAATTAAAAAAAAAAGATCATAAAAATCTCACTGTGAATATTTAAAAAAATAAAAAAGAAAAAGAAAATGTGAAGGCAGGTACAGGTAGAAATGTGAATAATACGCAGAGCAACTAAGCCCATGCGCCACAACTACTGAGCCTGTGCTCTAGAGCCGGTGAGCCACACTACTGAGCCCACGTGCCACAACTACTGAAGCCCGTGCGCCTAGAGCCCGTGCTCCACAACAAGATAAGCCACTGCAATGAGAAGCCATGCACCGCAACGAAGAGTAGCCCCCACTCACTGCAACTAAAGAAAGCCCACGCACAGCAACGAAGACCCAACACAGCCAAAAATAAATAAATAAATAAAATAAATTTATATGTAAGAAAGAAATGTGAATAATATTATGTCTAGTTTTCAATCTGTGTGGAATGTGAGTGAAGTGGCTTTTTGGAATAGACAGATATTGAGACCCGGATGCAGGTGGTGTCGTAGAGGAAAGAGGGAAAGAGGTGCTGAAACAAAGCTTAAGAGATGCTGGCTTAGAAGCACATGGGGACTGAGCAGAGACAAAAGAACGAGACAAGGGAAAATGACACATTGAGGTGGAGTCAGTACAAGAAGGAGCAAGGTGTGCTTCGAATGCTTTCCTATATATGGATTTTCTTAAACTTTTTCTTTTTAAAATTTTCTGCCATGAGACTTTCCATGAAAATTTTCATTGGCAAAGGTGTTGTACCTGAAGTTCTATCTGTTACCTTAAGAGCTCGGCCTTTCACAGCCATCGAATTCCAGCATTCTCCTTTGATAAGTTCAGCCAAATATCTCTTGGCTAGGTTTTGCATCTCAGCATCCTTTCTTATCTTAAGGAACACAAATGAAGGGAAAAGTAAGAATGAAACTGTGGCCTCAAAAACAATCTCAATTGTAAAAACCAGATGCACTTGGAGGGGGATACTTCCCTGTCTTTGGTTTAGTCTGGAGGCTTAGGATTCCATTCCTTGAGGACTAGGGTGTCAACACGAACACCACTAAGGCAGGCAGGTCCTACACAGGAGCCAAGGCAGGTGTGTGGGCAGTTGCACAGCCATGGTGGCTGGATAGCTAACACACACACCATCACAGATCTGCCTGGTTGGCGCAAGGTGCTAAAGCAAACCCACTGTGCCAAGTCTTCCTGTTTTATTAGAAAAGTTTGAAATATGTAAATGTTGGCTTAATCCTTGTCAATGCATATTTGAAGTGGCATTTTGTGACCTCTGTCTTGGGGTTTTATTGCACTATATTCTTCTATTGTTTATGTCCACTGTGAAATGAATGTTCCACTATTCTTGGGGATCGTATGATGTACCTTTTGCCATTTAGAAACATATGCTACCTCAATTAGTTTTACCTCCTTAAGTGATTAAGTATTCTTATTTTAATAAAGTTTGCCAAAAGAGCTGGCATGAAAGTGACACCCAACAATCCTTAGTCCTTAGGGTCCTCTTCAGAAACTTTTTTTTAAAAATTTTTTACTGAAGTATAGTTGATTTACAACGTTGTACAGAACCTCTTTTTTTTGGCATTTCACTTTGTTGGCAGATCGTTAGCAAACTAGCTGAAAATAATATCTCCCAGATTAGAAAATGTCTTATTTATTTATTCATTCATTCATTCATTTACTCATTTATTCATGTTTATTTTACTCATTGTCTGAACAAATACCTTGTTTAATTTGCGTTTTATTTATTTTTGATTTTACCCATTGAGTTAATGGCTAATACAGTTTTCAATTTTTTTTTTTTTTTTCAGAGATCAAAAATGTTCTTTGTTTAGAAATAAAGAAGGTATCTGATGGGCTCTGGACATGATGGTAGACTGGACATGGCTGAGGAAAGAATCTCTGAGCTAGAGAATGTAACAATAGAATCTTCAAAAACATAGAATTCCTTTATTCCTTTTTAATTTCCATGGAATCTGTAGTGATGTCCCTCTTTTCTTCCTAACATTAGTAATTGTATCTATCTCTTTTTTCTTAGCTTAGCTATAGGCTTATTCATTTTATCAATCTTTTCAAAGAATCGGCTTTTGATTTCATTGATTTTTTAAATTTAATTTATTTTTTTATACAGCAGGTTCTCATTAGCTATCCATTTTATACATATTAGTGTATACATGTCAATCCCAATCTCCCAATTCATCACACCACCACCACCACCACCCCGCCTCTTTCCCCCCTCGGCGTCCATACATTTGTTCTCTACATCTGTGCCTCTATTTCTGCCCTGCAAACCAGTTCATCTGTACCATTTTTCTAGGTTCCACATATATGCATTAATATATGATATTTGTTTTTCTCTTTCTGACTTACTTCACTCTGTATGACAGTCTCTAGATCCATCCCAATTTCGTTCCTTTTTATGGCTGAGTAATATTCCATTGTATATATGTACCACATCTTCTTTATCCATTCGTCTGTCGATGGGCATTTAGGTTGCTTCCATGTCCTGGCTATTGTAAATAGTGCTGCATTGAACATTGGGGTGCATGTGTCTTTTTGAATTATGGTCTTCTCTGGGTATATGCCCAGTAGTGGGATTGCTGGGTCATATGGTAATGCTATTTTTAGTTTTTTAAGGAACCTCCATGCTGTTCTCCATAGTGGCTGTATCAATTTACATTCCCACCAACAGTGCAAGAGGGTTCCCTTTCCTCCACACCCTCTCCAGCATTTGTTGTTTGTAGATGTTCTGATGACGCCCATTCTAACTGGTGTGAGGTGATACCTCATTGTAGTTTTGATTTGCATTTCCTTCATAATTAGTGATGTTGAGCAGCTTCTCATGTGCTTCTTGGCCATCTGTATGTCTTCTTTGGAGAAGTGTCTATTTAGGTCTTCTGCCCATTTTTGGATTGGGTTGTTTGTTTCTTTAATATTGAGCTGCATGAGCTGTTTATATATTTTGGAGGTTAATACTTTGTCCATTGATTTGTTTGCAAATATTTTCTCCCATTCTGAGGGTTATCTTTTCGTCTTGTTTATAGCTTCCTTTGCTGTGCAAAAGCTTTTAAGTTTCATTAGGTCCCATTTGTTTATTTTTGTTTTTATTTCCATTACTGTAGGAGGTGGATCAAAAAAGATCTTGGTGTGATTTATGTCAAAGAGTGTCCTTCCTATGTTTTCCTCTAAGAGTTTTACAGTGTCCGGTCTTACATTTAGGTCTCTAATACATTTTGAGGGTATTTTTGTGTATGGTGTTAGGGGGTGTTCTAATTTCATTCTTTTACATGTAGCTGTCCAGTTTTCCCAGCACCACTTATTGAAGAGACTGTCTTTTCTCCATTGTATATCCTTGCCTCCTTTGTCACAGGTTAGTTGACCATAGGTGCGTGGGTTTATCTCTGGGCTTTCTATCCTGTTCCATTGATCTGTATTTCTGTTTTTGTGCCAGTACCATATTGTCTTGATTACTGTAGCTTTGTAGTATTAAATTATTTTTTCTTAAACAGCTGTTTTGGCATATTAGTTGTCAGAACCTGTCTGATTCCCAGGCTCCTCCATTCCTCCCCTTGCTACTCTTGAGGCTATTTATCAATCCCTCCAGAATAATGCTAATACTGTGTCTAGGTGGTCATTACTGGGCTTTGGTCTTTGCCCTATTGTTGAGATCCTGGCCAGGGTGGGCTAGTAGCCTGGTCCCTTTAGGACTGGGATCCTTAGCTCTTCCCAGGGGTTAGTGTTCTGCTCCCAGGTGGATTTATGGTGCCATCTGCTAGCACTGTTCTGTCCTGGACTGTCTGGTTCTACTATCACGCCCAATCTAGGGCTGATATCTCTTCAAAAGCCCGGAGCTCAGGAAAACTAAACAACGTGAGGGAAATGAGCACGTGAAGAGCCTTTCTCTGTACCAAAGCCTGCGACAGAGTATCAAGGAGGCTCCTCGAGGGATGCACAGGAATTTGATAAGCATCAAGGGATGGGGGCACCTGGGGCAGAGGCACAGGGTGGGGGTCAGGTGAGGAGAGTGGCTTCATCAGTGGTCAGTAGGTCAACAGTCCAGAGGAGCAGGTTCATGGGGCCGAGTGGTCAGACAAGAGCTTGGAGAAAAAAGCAATGAGAGGGTGAGAACAGGGGCAGGCACCTAAGCCGAACTCATTTTAGAGTGATCAAGATGAATGGGCTGGGAGGACCTGGTGCCAGAATAGGAGGTGGCCTTCCAGGCCTGTGAGGCCAGGGCTGAGGAGGATGAGCCAGAAGCCTGGTGGGCAGACCAGGACTGCTTACCGGCTCAGACTCGAGTTGTGGGCTCCTAGCCAAGTGACTCGACCACCTAAGCCTTAGTTTCCTTAAGTGGGGAAAACAATAACCTATCTTTTTGGATTGCTGTGATGATCAAATAACATTCAAAAAGCCCCTAGATTGGTGCCTATCTGTTATAAGAAAAAGGGATCATTTCTAATAGCTTCCTGTTGTATGTTTAAAAACAAAAGCCAAATTCTTCACCACAACATACAAGGTCTTCAGAGCTGGCCTCTGCCTACCTCTCCCACCTCATTCTGTGAGGCCCTCTCCTGTCCACTGTGCTACAGCCTTTCTGGCCTTTCTGGCCCTGGAATATGCTGAGCAATTTCTGCTTCAGGGCCCTTGTTCTTGCTGCTCCCTTTGCCTGACATCTCTTTCCTCAGATCTCTGTATAGCCAGCTCCCTCTCTTCTCTTAGTCTGCAACTGAAAGGTCCCCTCTTTAAAGTTGTCTTCTCTGACCACAGAAGTAGATCCCCCACATCTATTATCAAATCTGGTTTGTTTCCATCATATAATATATAGAGATTTGTTTATGGTCTCTGGTCTCTACTAGAGTAGCCCCATGTGGGTGGGACCTATCTGTATTATTCATTGTATCCCCAGCACCTGCAGTAGTGCCTGGCATGTAATACGTGTTCAATAAATGTTGCAGAATGAATGAATGGATGGGCGAATGAACATCCAGGTGAATTTTATCTCCTTGAGTTAGTCCCTTGAGGTACTTTTGGTATTAATTCTGTTATTTAATATATTTCCTCTCATTCTCAGCCTCATGTCATTTACCATTTGGACAGATCTGCCTCATTTTCACATCTTTACTCCAGTCATTAATAAACATGTTTAACAGGACAGAGTCCTGGGCCACATGATTGGAGATTTCTCTCCTAGAATCATCAATCAAATAACAAGTCTCTTTTTGGTGTAGTTGTTTAACCAACTATAATCCAGTTAAATGTCCTTATATCCAGCTTTATTTAATTCTCTTGTTCAGTGGGGAAGATGTTTTTATACTTGCACACTCAAAGAATCAAATGTACTGTGCAGGTTGAGAGAGAGGTTGCTTAAGAACATCCTGTGTAAAACACTCTTAAGGCTTTTACCCAAAATAAAATCCGTATGAGTAAGCAATGTGTTGTGACTGCCACAAAACAGTGCAAAGGGTGAATTAATAGAAGTACAGTACCTAGAAAAGTGGAGGTTTCAGTTTATGCTTTTCTCTAAACTGGAAAGATAATAATTAAAATACTTTTGTGGGTGTCATACAGAAATAAAACGAAATTAGAGGAAAATTACAATAATAATAAAACTATTAAAACTACAGTATATGATATCATAGGAGCTGGGATAGTTAGCCTAGACAAGATACATAGGAAACATGATAATTGCTAGTCTTCTCTAACCACTTTCACAGTGGCTATAGAGATGGTGCTCAAAAGAGTAGAAGAATCAGTGAGTACAGGGAGAAAGATTTCAACTCTAATGAAGAAAGGGCTTACTAAACCAAAAATGTATGAGGTGGCTGAGGAGATCTCTAAAAATGTTCAAATATATGGTGGAAGATGGTTGGCATTAATGTCATGGGGGAGAGACAAACATCAGACGTCTGGCTGGTCTAGATGTTCTTCTTTGCCCTGACTCCCAAATTCAATAATTCTCTGACTCATTCCATTTGTATGCACTAAATTTGCTGTATTCACATCACGCTGGAAAAGGTTTGTTTTATTTGCATTATCCTAGAAAAGTTCTCCTTCCTATTTTCTTTTTACTTTCTTTATTAAATCTTTATGGTGCTTAAATCAGATTTTTTCCATACCTTTGCCACTTCTTCCTCACTTTCATCGTGGAGTCTTTCCAGTTCTTCAAGATCCAGACCAAATTCTTGTTGCTCTAATTTTGCAATATTATCTACTGCTTCATTTTCTTCCATCATGTCCAGAATCTGAATTTTCCAATAGTAAAGGATGGAGACAAGCAAAGAATTAAACTTTAAAGGGATGGTTTTCTGAGTCTCTTGAGACAGAAACCAATAAAAAAAAAAGATACTCTGTTTATCTAAATGTAACTATCAAATAAAGCATTAGGTAATAGGCTTACTTAGGTTTTAAGATTTAATCCATAAAAACTCATTCATCTAAAAACAACAAAAATATGTAATGCTATTAAGGAATTACTAATATTTAGGTGTGCTAGTAGTATTATTATTAAGAATTTTCAGAGTTCTTATCTTTTAGACACATATACTTAAATAATTAAAGGTGAAATGATATGACATCTGGGGTCTTTTTCAAAACAATCAGGGGAGAGGATAGTGGATGGTGTATAGAGGCAAAAATATTGGTGATTAGATTTATTATATTATTATTCCCTCCACTTTTATATATATTTGAACATTTCTATAATAAAAATCTTTAAAAGTTTATAGCTTCAAAAAAATTCAGTGACAAAGGGCACACATTACAACATATATGACAAAATATTAATATCTTCAAAATATAAAGAGCCCTTACAAATAAACAAAAAGAACAAAGACAATATGAGAGAAAAAAATGAGAACTTCAGTTTCAAAATTGACTGAGAATGGGCTTTACAATCTTCCTTTCTTGCCCCAATCCATAAAATTAAGAGGAAAAAAAGTGTATAATAAATCAATATATCCGACACTGCAATTAAGAGGGGGAAGAAAAGGATCCTTCAATAGCATGGAAACTCTAAAGTCTGAAGGATGAAAATCAGTTGGATCTGAATGATGTATCATGGCCCCATGGGTCCCCAGGACAGAGCTCAGCAAAAGGTAGACTGGAACACCTGCTGAAGTCAGATCTCCTACACATCTTCTTCCCAAGCTTGCTGAACTGGTGTAGTGAAATTATAATAGGGAATTTCAATTATAAAGAGTGAGAGAGTGGCATGGACTTATATATACTACCAAATGTAAAATAGATAGCTAGTGGGAAGCAGCCCCATAGCACAGGGAGATCAGCTCGGTGCTTTGTGACCACCTAGAGGGGTGGGATAGGGAGGGTGGGAGGGAGGGAGACGCAAGAGGGAAGAGGTATGGGAACATATGTATATATATAACTGATCCACTTTGTTATAAAGGAGAAACTAACACACCATTGTAAAGCAATTATACTCCAATAAAGATGTAAAAAAAAAAAAAAGAAAAAAATAATGAAAAAGCACAGAGCAAAAAAAAAAGAAAAAAAAGAGAGAATTCAGCAAGGTGGTCATATATAAAATTAGTAACATTCATATCCAGTAGTATCCAATTAGAAAATGTTATAGAAAATATTTCACTCACAAAAGACCTCACAAGAGATGTATACAAAGTCACTTTTAGACTATAAAACTTCACTAAAGAACTTGTTAAAAATGTGAATAAAGATATATATTTAATTATATGTAATATATAATATATAAGATTTATATATTTTATAAATATATACAATATATATGTATTAAATTTCAGAGATGGCAAATAAATTCTTCACCAAATCACACTGTAAGTAGTTATTCTCAATTAAAATCAAATCAGAGATTTTTACAGAGCTCAACAAGCTAATTTTAAAATTCAGATGAAAAAGTAAGTGTGCCTAAAGAGGCCAACATTTTCTGAAAGTGAAGAGCGAAGGGAGAATTACTTTCAAGATATAAAAACATTTTATAAAGCTATAGCAATTAAAATAGTTTGGAATTGGCTAAGGAAAAGATCCATGCTCAATATCAGAACATAGAGTGTCTAGAAATAATTCCGTATTCATGGGAATCCAGGGATTGATGAAGGAGGCACTGCAAATCAGCGGGAAAAGGACGGTATATTCAATAAAAAGCATTGGTGAAATGTGCTACTTATTTGAAAAAATAAAGTTAGATCTATACCTCATATCCACTCACAAAAGTAAATTACAGGTGAAATAAAGGAGTATCAGGAGAAATACGTGAGATTTGGAAGCCTTTAAAAATCATGCACATAAAGCAAAAGCTATAAATGATCAATGCACTCGGATAATAATTTTAAACTTTTGCATTTAAAAAGGTACAGTATAGGGACTTCCCAGGTGGCGCAGTGGTTAAGAATCCGCCTGCCAGTGCAGGGGACACGGGTTTGAGCCCTGGTCCGGGAGGATCCCACATGTCACGGAGCAACTGAGCCCGTGCGCCACAACTACTGAGCCTGCACTCTACAGACAGCGAGCCACAACTACTGAGCCCACCTGCCACAACTACTGAAGTCCGTGCGCCTAGAGCCCGTGCTCCACAACAAAAGAAACCACCGCGATGAGAAGCCTGCGGACCACAATGAAGAGCAGCCCCGGCTCGCCACAACTAGAGAAAGCCTGCGCACAGCAACAAAGACCCAACGCAGCCAAAATAAATACATTTATATAAAAAATAAATATAATAAATAAATAAAAAGGCGCAGTATAAAAGTTGAGACAAAACAGAAAATATTTGTAGTATATTGGGCTGAACCATATAAAACAGCAATCTCATGTGGTGCAACCTAATAATAAGGGCTACCTCCAGATTTGCCCAATGCACGTCTCCGTGCTCTTTTCCTCTTCCAGCTGAGTGGGATGAGATCAAGCAAGGCAACCTTAGAAGCCATGTGCTAGAGACAGCAGAGTCTCTGTCAGCTTGGGTCTCTGAATGACTGCATGGAACAGAGCAGCTGCTGACCTGAACACCTACCCAGAATTATTATATAACGCTAATTATTATAAAGAAATATAAGTTAAAAATAAAGAACTTCTACAATCAACAAGAAAAAGACCAGCAACCCGATAGAAAAATTGGCAAAGGACATGAACAGGGAATTTATAGAAGAGGAAATTCAGTCTTCAGAGTTATGAAAAGATGTTCAGCCTCATTAGTAATCAGGAAAACAAAAATTAAGCGGAGGAAATTACCAAAGAAATAATTAAAGAACATTTCCCAGACCTGAAAGAGAAAGGTTTCTTGTTAAAAGTGCTCCAGTGCCTAGCACATGAAAGAGACAAGAAAGCCCAAACAAGCTAGGGTCCTGGTATGAAACAGAATGACACACTCAAATGGCATAAATGGGGAGAGGGACCTTTAAAACAGATTTGGCATGGAAAGGGAAATCAGCAATGCATGATAAAGCATCTCAAGCGAGCAACCACGGGAAGCTATCACCACTCCCAGGTCTGAAAGGCAAGGATGGGAAGTGGTTACTAGAACCTGGGGAGATCAGTAGCTGTAGGAGAGGGCTAGCAGTCACTGCCAACTCATAACATCACAGAGAGGAAACTGGAGAAATAAAGACACTGACCTTGTCTTCTCCTGCCCCTCGATCGTCTGCTGATGCCACTCACTGTCTAAACCCAAACAGAAGACAGAGGCAAGAGAGCTCACTGATGCCATCCACAGAGGCCAGCCTCTTGGGGCTAGGAGCAGGGTGAAAAAGGGTGAAGAGTATGTCTGCACCAGCAAATCAAGAATATCCATCAAAGGTATGAAGGTGCATATTGTAAAATTTCCAAACACCAGAGAAAAAGAAAGGATCCTGTAAGTTTCCAGAGATAAAAATCTGGTTACCTAGAGAACTGGGAATCAAAAAGATATTGAGGGCTTCCCTGGTGGCGCAGTGGTTGAGATTCCGCCTGCTGATGGAGGGGACACGGGTTCGTGCCCCGGTCCGGGAAGATCCCACATGCCACGGAGCGGCTGGGCCCGTGAGCCATGGTCGCTGAGCCTGCGCGTCCGGAGCCTGTGCTCTGCAACGGAAGAGGCCACAACAGTGGGAGGTCCGTGTACCACACACACACACACACACACACACACACACACACAAAAAAGATATTGACTTCTCTAAAGCAAACACTGAAAGCTAAAAGACAATGGAGCAAGTCTTCAAAATTCTGAGGGTAAATCATTGTATTTGAGAAAAACCACGTCTCAAAAAATGTACCTCCTATGTACCCTTTCTCAAGAACAGAGTCAAAGCATTGTACACCTCTAGGGGGCAGGCATCACTCACACTGTATTACATTTGAATGACACTAGCACAGCTGCATGATAAATGATGTTCCCAAGTATGGGCCTGCACAGCAGTCCTGCTTAGAAAGCTACTGGAAGATGCACACCAAGAAGACAAAGAAAAACACACAGGACTCTGGAAACGGGCTCTAACTCAGGAGGCAGGTGAGACAATTTCCCAGGAAGATGGACAAGAGAAGTCCCTAGAACAGCAGCTGTGTGCCTGGTCTAGAGAGCAAGGTGCGTAGACCAGTGCTGGGACACAGAAAGCTCTAGAAGGGAGGTCTCACACACACACACAAAAAATTCACTGACAGATTGATTACCTCAGCTATCTAGCATTTTGAGAGAGTATGAATAGAAAGGCTTAATCTAAAACAAAGGCAATTGTTAATTCCAGGAAAAATGAAGTTGTAAAAATGGAAATGTAGTCATAATATACCATGTGGCTCAGCTCTGAAGAATATTTATATAACTATGATAGTGTACCTACTGAGCATTGATTTATGTGCATACAGTAGTGGTGGAGGGTGTAAAAGAACCTGAGTACTCATCTTCCATACCAGAAAGCCCACAGCGAGTGTCAAAATAGAAATATCAAGAAATAGCAGTATTAAGAAGACCATTACAAAGGTGGAGGTAAATATCCAAACAAAAAGGCTGAAAGAACTGAAAACATTTACCTCAGGACTGCAGGAATCATAGTGAAGAAAAGTAGATGCTAGAAAATGCTAGAAAAAACATTTTTTAAAATTTATTATTTATTTTTGGTTGCATTGGGTCTTTGTGGCTGTGCGCGGGCTTTCTCTAGTTGCGGCGAGCAGGGGCTGCTCTTCGTTGCCGTGCGCAGGCTTCTCACTGCGGTGGCTTCTCTTGTTGCGGAGCACGGGTTCTAGGCACACGGGCTTCAGTAGTTGTGGCTCGCGGGCTCTAGAGCGCAGGCTCAGTAGTTGTGGCGCACGGGCTTAGTTGCTCTGCAGCATGTGGGATCTTCCCAGACCAGGGCTCGAACCCGTGTCCCCTGCACTGGCAGGCGGGTTCTTAACCACTGTGCTACCAGGGAAGCCCCAAAAACATTATTTTTAATTATGTAACTCTGTATTATTTAATTTGTAAAAATGTAAATGTATAACGTTGACAAAAATAAGTATTAAGGACAGTATTTGGGGAAGACAGGAAGAAAACCACTGTTTATATGTTGTATGGTATGATAAAAATTATACCCTATTAAAGTGCCCAAGAAAACTAAGCTTACAGGCAGAGAAAAAAATGGGGTGTAGTGTCTCATGCTGGGTTGAACAAAATAAAGTTCAAAATGTAATTTTAGACGGAGGGCCAAATGTATTAGTATATGGAATCGCAACACTTACAGTTTTAGCAAGTGCTTTGATTCCTCTTTTTATCTCTTTCCTTTTGTTGGAAAACAGTTTAACCTCGTTTTTGATGGCCTGGAATGGAGAAAGTACATCATTTAAACAAGCAACAGGGACGATAGCGAGATGACAGATACATATGTACATACTTAGATACATAGATAGCACTTCCCTAGAAACAGAAATAAGGAAAAAATTAAAGACTAATAATATAAAGTGTACATGAAATAATACCACTGCAATACTTTGCTTAAATCTAAATTGCTACTATGTAAGTGGCCACTGAAGCAACTTGGAACTGAGGTCAATGATAAGGCCAACAGAAAGAAAATAATTTAGTGAAAAATTAAAGAACAGTTGATAACAGAAAACTAGTCTGCTATTTTATTGGGAACTTGAGTGAGACTAGATAAGCAAGCTAAATCCAGAGACAGGCTGCCACCTATGTCACCTTTCTGCACATCAGAAGCCACAATGTCTCTTCTGTTGCGGGCCCACCCCTTTTATTTAAGCCTACCTTGCAGCATCCCCCCAAATGTACTTCAGCATGAGGTATGTTAGTTCATTCTTTGCTTTGGCCTACGTGGACACTTTTCTCGGGTTTCGTATTAGCCTAAGTATAGCACTTAAAGCTCACATAACTTTATCTAAAACACTGGGCCGTGTTTAGTGTGTTTACCTGCTTTCAGGGAAGGTACACTTATACGATGTAATGGTCTGCCAAGTAGTATCTCTTTCCACTTTCTAACTTTCCAAGGGGTTTCACAGGAAACTAATCTATTTGGCACCCCTACAAAGCATTATTTCAAACTTCTCTCGTGTTTTATAAATACCTCTTGGCTTTTTTGTTGTATCCAGGGTATTTCCACCGTATTGTCAACTTTGACTAATTCCTCTTGTAATGAGTCATCGCTTAACCTCACATTCTCATTTATCTTAGAAGAAGACAGACATATCTTAAATTAAAAATTCATCAAGTTCTCCTCCTACCCTACTTCATTTAATTGCTTTGAATCCCTCACTTGTTGCATTTTAAAATATACCACCAAACAATTTGCCTGCTCAAGATGTAATGTTTAGCTAATTTTATTCCTTCCATTCTGTGCTTATATCAGCCACACTTTTCACTGAGAAAGCAGCAATGATCAGACAGGTCACACGTTCACCAGATCACTCTTGGCCTTCTTCCTGTTACTGTAGACCAAATGCTGCTGCCTATCAAGGCCTGCCCCACCATTTGTGCTTAGGATCTTAATCTTTTCCTCCTTCTTGAAGCCTCTGCACTTAAAAAAATTTCCATCACCCTTCTGCATCATCCATTTCTGCCTTCTACTGAATCTTTCCCTACAGTATCTAAACATGCTCTGGAATCTCCTGTCCCAGGAAAGCTACTCTCCACTGACCACCACCTTCCCCTTTAGCTGCCACCCTATTTCTGTGCTCCCTTTGCAGCAAAAAATCTTCAAAGAGTTTGGAACATCACACTCTGCTGGTTCTCCTGCAACCACACTGGCTGCCCCTTCTCAATCTCCTTCGCCTCCCTGAATTCTTCTCCTGGAGTTCTAGAAGTTGCTCTATCTTGGTCCCCTTCTGTGTGTCACCATCCACTCTTCCATGATGATCTTACTCAGTTTTATGGCTTTAAATTCCATTCATATGCCCCTGACTCTCAAATCAACATCTCGAGTCCTGGACTCTCCCCAGAACATCTACACAATAGCGTACTTGGTATCTCGCTTGGATGTCTAACAGTATTCTCATGCTCAGTCCAGGGAACTGATTTTAGATCCCCTTCTTTCTCCCCACAGTGGCTCCTCTCCCCACAGTCTTCCCCTTCTCTGTGAATGGTACCTTCTTCTACATAGTTCTTCAAGTAAAATACCTAGGAGTCATCCTTGAGTCCTTTCTTTCCCTTTCCCTCTATGTCCAATTCATCAGAAGTTCTGTCAGCTCTACCTCTGCAAACTGCCTGGAAACTACCACCTCTCCACAACACTCTTGCACCTCTATCACTGGTACCTAAGCCTTCTAACTCCTTCTCTGCTTCTACCCTTGTGCCCTACAGGAATCATTCTCCACACAGCGGAAGTAATCATTTCAAAAATGTAAATAAGATCTTGTAAATCCTCTGCTCAGAACACTTTAATAGGTTCTCATTACATGTAAAATTATGTCCAAATGCTACCTGCTTTACAAAGCCCTGCTTTCCCACCTCCAGGACCTTATCCCCTACCACTCTCTCCCTTGCTCACTTCAGCTGCACAGGCCTTTTTTAGGTCTTCAAACGTGCCAAGCTCTTTCTCCCTCTGCCCTGAGTGCTTGCCCCTCCCCCACATATTGGCACATTTCTTTTAAGTCAGATCACAGCCTTTCTCCGTGGAGGGGCTATTCCAGCCAAACACTATCACACCAAACCATTTTATTTGGTTTGGTAACAAAAATAGATTATTTGGTAACAAAATAGATCTTGTTACTACCTATTTTTTTCTTATTTATTTGATTATTTATCTCTCTCTGCTCACACCCAACCCCCAATTAGCATGTAAGCTCCATGAAAGCAGAAACTTTTCCTATCTTTTCATGCCTGTATCCCCCAGAGTCCAGCACTTTGTAGGCACTCGATAAATATTTGTTAAATGATTGAGTGAATAAATGTTCTCTGGCTAGACACATCCTAAATAATGTATGTGATGTAAAAGTATAGAGAGACTAGTTTGAACAAGCGCCAGAACTGTAGTAGATTTTTTTTTCAAGCAAGCCCAGACAGATCTTGTACTATGGTTTAAATGAGATCTGAAATGTGATATTTGTGTTGAGAAAGGCTGAATATTTTCTCTTAAATGTAGTGCATGCTCTTTTTGAAAATCATGAGGTAGCTGCATAATAAGGAATATTACTAAAATATCTGCTAAAATAAAACCACAAACTGAAAACTGATATCTGATTTAGGAAGGAAGGAAGGAAGGAAAAAAAGAAGGAAACAGGGACTTCCCTGGTGGTGCAGTGGTTAAGAATCTGCCTGCCAATGCAGGGGACAGGGGTTCAAGCTCTGGTCTGGGAAGATTCCACATGCCACGGAGCAACTAAGCCCCTGCGCCACAACTATTGAGCCTGTGTTCTAGAGCCTGCGAGCCACAACTACTGAGCCCGCATGCCACAACTCCTGAACCTGCACACCTAGAGCCCATGCTCTGCTACAAGAGAAGTCACCGCAATGAGAAGCCTGTGCACCACAAGGAATAGTAGCCCCCGCTCACCACAACTAGAGAAAGCCCGTCTGCACGCAGCAACGAAGACCAAACGTGGCCAAAATCAATCAATAAATAAATAAAATTTAAAAAAAAAAGAAGGAAAGAAAGGAGGGAGGGAGGAAGGAAGGAGAAAGAAAACTATAGTGAAACTCAACTGCATGTTCAGGTTCTGATCCCAAATCCAAGGAATCTTTTTTTGCTATACTTAAATAATCATTCTCCTCATCCATGGTGCTCCTCAGGTAAGTTGGAAGTTGCTGGCTATATTCAAGGATTTCATTGGCTAAGTTTCCTCCAAACTGCCTGTATTAATAAAAAAGAAAACACATAGGCTACAAAATCACAATTTGAAAAAGACACATTTAGCAGTATTATTTCCAGATACCTAACCATTTCTACGCAAAGAAATATGTGGATAGTTCTCTGCAGTGCCCTGTAGATATTAGGACTCTGCTTCTTAAAGGACAGTACTTTCATGGGCTCCAGGACATGACAAACTTCTTGACCTCCCTGGGGTCATCTCTCTTCACACTGTCCCCATACCCTTACCCTGCATGCCCTCTGTACCCATCTGCCCCGGTCATTGCGCAGAAGAGCCACTGCTCTGGTTGAACCCTCAGAGATAGTAGGTGCTGTGCTGCTTCACATATATAACCACATTACCACATTCAGTCCTCATAGCCCCCACCCCACACTCAGGAAAGTATTATTACTTCCACTCAATACACCAGGGCATTTCAAACTTCAGGCACATCAGCATGGCCTGGAGGGTTTGTTATAACAGATTCCTGGGCCCCACCCATAGAGATTCTGATTCGAAAAGTCTGGATGAGGCCCAAGAATATGCATTTCTAACAAGCTCACAGGTGCTGCAGATTCCACCTTGAATAACATGGTTATAGATGATTTAGAGGGATTGTCAGATGCCTAAGGTCACAAGTGCTGGACCAAGTTTTCAAACTCAACTGTTTTTGAGTCAGAGGTCCATGAGATTAACTGCCAATGGATGGAAATGTCCTCACTGCCGTAAATAGGGCTCCAGCACATGTTTGCTGTTGCTTGAGATGCTATGTGATCCCTTACTACAAAGAATGCATTAGGATTTATATAGTGAGATACAGGTTAGCGTTTTATTCAGGATTCCACGTATAAAATGGGCATGATGATACAGTCAGTCGTCAAATGGGTCTTTGAAATAAGTGGTGACCAAAATTGCTATGATATAGAATCTCCATAATATGTAACATTTCACAGTGTCACTGAGATACGCCATGTTTTATTATTGTTTTGCTCACAGGAGGCACCGTGAAATTTTTGTGGAAATGAATTGCACATTGACTAGTGACGTGCATCGGCAGATCAAACAAGGTAACGTTTCAAAGTCCAGGGTGTCACCTTCATGTTCTCTATGCCCTGGCCATTATCTGTATGCTTGGCTAATATTTGTTTATTTAGGATTTTAATTTTAGTCTAAGCAAAGCCTAAATAATTTAATATTGTCTAGGCAAAGTCTAATTAGGAAAGTAAATGTGTATGTGTTTACAGATACATACATACCTATGTCAGGTTTTTTAGAGATAAATAGGAGTTTTAAAAATGATCTACTGTTCAGAATTGTCCTCATTCCTTGTGCTCCTCCAACAGATTTTATGAAAGGGAGGACTGATCACTTCATAGGTCTTAACTGGGTCTTTTTATTTTTTGTATTTTGATGCTTTGACATCTGGGGTCTTGCTAATAACCTTGGAGGAAATGCCCCTTCCAGAACCAGCAATTCATAGAGATGGTAAACAACTCATCTGGAGCTCACCTTTCAAATGCAAACCCACCAACCCAGAGCCCACATCCCCAACCAAATCCTCTATTGGGCTTTCACACTTGGGACCACTATTTCTATCCTAATCATCCCTGGGTCAGGTACCAGAAAACTAGCAGCAGCCCCTATGGCCCAGAGCCCACTGAAATTATCCAAACTAGTCAATCCCAAACCTTCCCGCTCCTTGCCATAGAAACCATATTGAAGACACTTGCCCACATTTCCCTGCTCCCTCTGCCTCCTTTCCCTCCCTGGTGCTTCCCCATGTGGCACCCCCATAGCATGGCATATCCCCTCCTCTTGGGATCATTAGTATAACAATCTTTTCAATGGCAGTTGTCTCCTGTTGTGTTGGCCTTGCTACTACCTAAATAATAACAACATCTTTATTTTAAAACACCGTAGCATGTGAGGTTGCTTATTGTATACTGTACTTACCTCCATCTCAGGTTAACAAGGGTGCCGTCATCCTTCCCATTCACCAGAATGCTCTGTCCATCCATTGAAATTCTCACCGATTGAATTCCATGCCCCTGGTGAGAATGACTCCGACACTGAACAAATGTTTCCTTAATAGTTTTAGGAACAAAGTGCAGAAATTACAAATGCGATTCTACCACATGGTTTTCCTAAGGGGGTTACGTGCACTTTTGCTCGTGGATAAACCTTTTTCTATTTGTCAACAGCATTTTAGCTGGTATGGAGTAGCCTCTTAATAACACATAGCACTGAAAATTCCTAGTACAAAATACATTCACCAGTACTGGTTTGTTCTCCCTTCTGTGTAATACGGAAGAAGAGGGATTATTATCATCAATTTATAATAGGAAAATCAGACAGAGAGGTGAATGGACTTGCTGAAGACTACGAGAACGGGCCTTGAGCAAGCAGTGCGGGCAAATTCAGATGCCTTCACGGATTAGGCAAGTTCCCTTTATGTGCAGAGAGGCTGAGTGTGATAAGAGAAGGTGATGGGCTCTGTGAAGAATGACACAGGATGCCAATTAGACCAGTTTCATTAGAACCCAAACAAATCACTAATTGGTACACAGTGCAATGGTTTAAACTCTTTGACTAAAAACTGAGATTTCTTTATCACACTAGTTATCAACCATGATGCCTTTAAAAAATTTTTTAATTTTTTGAATAGGCAATACATTCAAATGTTTCAAAATTAAAAAACTATAAGAGTATGCAGTGAAATCTCCTTCCTGCCCCCATTCCCCAACACCTCCCAAAGGCAATCAATATTATTAGTTCCTTCAATATCCTTTCAGGGTTTTTTTTAATGTACATAAACAAATTTTTATACAAACAATTTTTAACATAAATTGTAACATAATACGTATATTACACACCTTGCCTTTCCTCCTTAACAATATATCTTGGGATTCTTTCCATACCGTTTCATAAAGATTTCCTCATTCTGTATTACAGCATAATATTCCATACTTTATTTATATACTGTTTATGTACCATTATTTATTTATCCAGTCCTCTGGTGATGGACATTAGGTTGCTTTTACAAACAGTACTGCCATGAATAACCTCCTCTGTGAGGTACTTTGCATACTCACCCAGAAAAACTCTGACGTCTTGCTGCTATCAGTTGTAGTGTACATTTACAAATCATTTGAATAAGAGACAATGTAGCAGAGTTTGCACATTGTTCACCTAAAAATAATTTCTAAGGGATTTAAGATTTTTCCTATATAATAATAATATCACTTTTGTCCAACTATATTCCAAATATGCTTTCTTGCACAAGTGAGCAAGGAGAGCTGGATATGCACAGCCAGGGCCCAGTTTACCTGTGGCCCCATGGGACAGTGGCATGTGGGGTGATTGTGATGCTTCGGGTGTGTGGGGTAGATCCCTGGGTAAAAATAACTGACCGAATTAAATTAAATTGATAACCAGTACTACTTGGTCTCAAAACCTAGAAAAGGATCTTTCACTCTTTTGGGAGAAGAAACTATTTTCATTTTTTCAGAGATCTGAGAAAAATGGAAATCAGAATTGGTAGTGGTACTGGTGACATCAAGGTCTGCAAGTGATAGGGGAGGACTCAGTAAGGGCCCCACCCTTCTCCCTTATGCTCTTCTAGCATCACGTGAAGAGTCAGGTGGCGGGGTGGCAGCAACAAGCCTAGAGGCCCTCCAGGCCAGGGAGCTAGCCGTAATCAACCCTAGGTTTGCACAGCAACTCACTATTTCCAAAGAAGTTTTAAATGTACCCTCTCACCAGCTCTCACCAGAATCCCACAGGGTGAGAGCAAGCAAGGCTTCCCTAAAATTGCAGAGGAGCAGCTGAAGCTCAGTGAGGCTCAGTGAGTTTCCAAGACACACAGTAAGTGGCGATGGAGCTGGGCTAGAGCTCACCTACTGTATCCCAGCCCCATGTTCCTTCTTTGCAAGATCTCAGTCTATTTGTTGGCATTTCCTCCCTTAGAGACTCAAACCTTAGCACATAAATACACCCAGTGTTGGAATCAATAACACCATTAGGGCTAAATAAGTTGTGAGTCAATTTAAATAAGTTGTGAGCCAATTTACTTAAGAGTTCTAATTCCTATTGTAAGAGCTTTTGTTCCTTATATGAGATCAAGACACACATCCCATAACTGGAAAAAAAAAAAAAAAAAGGAGTTTACCAAAGTATGAACATCTCGGATACACAGAATTCCACATTTAGCTATTGTTATGAGCCACAATCCATGTGGAGACAGAGAGAGCATTCCAGGTCCATATTGCTTGCTTTGTACTTTTTGGTATGACTTAAGAATGCAAATACCACTATGCTCCTGCCAAAGAAAATGACCACATTATAGAAAAGCTCAGGGCAGTGGTACCTTGGGGTTTGCAGTTGAGCATATCGAGTCAGATTCAAATCCAAAAACACTGTCATTGGAAATAAACTGATACATGATAAAGTGGGCACCTGTATTTGCACCACATTTTCCATCTCTGATTGCAAGTAAAAGTTCATTTTGGCCAACTAAGAAAAGCCTTCTTTGTATGTTAGCTACCATTAAAAATCCCAGCCTACAACTGACAATCTTTATTTCTCACTAATCCATTTCATATACCCCTGTGCTCAAGTCAAAATAAATGAGTCAATTTCCCCCCATGTTTCTCATGTATGCCCACCTTCAAACCTCTGCATGTGTTGTGACTTTTGTCTGGAATGCCCTTCCACATCCCATCCCCACCAATTTGGCCCCCCTCCCTACATAAGGAAACCCACCTCCCTGCCAAGATTGCACGCAATATTTCTCATGTCTAAATCTGACTTATTCTTCAAAGTCCCGTGCAAATATTACTTCCACCAGGAAGCTTCTCTTGAATCCTCCTTATGATAAACCATTTCTTCCATCTCTGAATGTCTTTGTCTCAGACCTTGCTGACATTGTCTACTCTGGGAGAGAAGCCCTTTGATTGAAGGATTTAGAAAAGCAAGGGTGATAGATAATCTGGGTCAGTATATGTAGCAGGAAATGACACAGTATGGGAGAAGTTTGAAGACAGTATGATGAAAGGATGCCAGAAACATAGTTTAGGTATTTTGTGCAATTTTCTTTGGGACTCAGGTACAAAGTTCCACCCAAAATCATCAACCCTGTAGCTGCTGACACCTGTGGAATAGATTTTCTAATGATAGATTTTTAAAAAACAGTTTTGAAAGGCACTAAACTAATATCGTGTCACCTGCACTTTTATCTGACAAGTATGATGTTGTAAGTGTGAGGTTGCTCAAATGTATTTTATGATGAATTAACAAATCATGCTAACATATATCTAATTCAAAGAAATTATGTTACTATAATAAAGACATTTGTTAACTGGACTAGAGTGTTAAAGCATGGATCACATCTAATAGATACGATGTGTCAATCTTGACGGCTAAGAAAAATGATAGCACGCTTAAGTTTTGGCATACTTTTTCAGGAAGAAGATAGCTGCAGATGTATGGCACTTGGTTACAGAAGCCATATATTCGGTTACTTTGAAAGTTCAAGACAGCTGAGGACAGAGTATGCTCTATCTCATACACGAACTTATGAATGAATGCATCTCTCAGCCTCCCTCGTTCATCAGCAAAGCTTGCAGAAACTATAAGATTTGGGGAAGAAGAGAAATCACTTGCACCATATATTGATTTTATTTTTAAAAAATTGTTATGAAAACTATGAAAAGCAAAATAAAAAAGTTAAATGCTCAATTAATGCAGAAACTATTAGGAGATAAAAATGATTGGAAAGCTACTTGGCTCCATTGGAAATACTTGAGTATTAAATGACTAATAGTGAGTAAAATATCTTTTATAAAGTCTTGGTTAATTTTATCAGTTAAGTAGAGACAGCATTAAAAGAAACTCATGATGGTCTAGAGTCTTAATTAAGACACAAAAGTACTTTGAGGTTTTTGACTCTTTTATACTCTATAATTATATATTTGCAAAATAGCTACCCAGATATATTTGTTATCTATTGATAAAATAAAGTGTCTATTTTATCAGACCTTTTCATCCCGAAAGCTTTCTTTATAATTTTATCAGTGAACGTAACTACACAGTAACCTATCTGAATTTGACTATGTATATTTAAGGCTACGAAAAAGAGACATCACAAAATGACAAATCAATTTGACAAAAGTGACAGTTGATCCTGTTTTTTCTCTGATAATAAGACAGATTCATATGAATGACGGGACCTAGAGGAAAGTCCACATTTCACGTTATGTAGCAGCCACATCAATTTCATTTTGTAAGACACAGAAAAGGTGGTGGCCATTTTAACCTCTTCACACGTTAAAAGGAAAAAAAATGCTATCACCCGGAAAAAAAAAAAAAAAAGAAGGAAAGCTATAGCAGCTATTCAACTGGATGCCCAGGACAGAATTTGTTGATCATTTTTTTCTTTACCTTGTGGTAGTATTTTAGGCAGAGTAAATATTTCCAGCCTGCTTCTTCCTGTTTCTGGAAGTGGGGAAAGCACCATCACTTCTACTACATCTGTTTCCAAAGGAGACACTGTGGATATTTGTAAAATGCCTTTGCCCACCTCTGAAAGAAAATGGAAATCAACACCACAAGTCATCATTGATAAGTTTATAGAATCTTTTATACTCCCAGGTAAGATATCACACTATAGAACTGCCTTCACTAAATCTTTAGATCCAAATTTATTTACTGGATATTTAAGTGACCTTTAAACATAAGTGATGGAAACATTTTTGATGAACAGATGGGGGCTTCTCCACATTAGATGTCTGGGTTGGCAGATTCAATCCAGCTCGGTTGGACTCAGCTTCTTTCCAGACAGAGAGGCCTCCAGAGTCTGCCATGTCCACCCCACTCAGCAGCAGCTGCACGCTCTGGCCTCTTGAATGTCCACTCCAGCCATCTGCCCATTCCCGATACTGAATAAACTCAGGCATCAGTGTTCTTTGCATTTGTAGTCAAGGTTTTGCAGGTGTGGTGGGATTACACATGCCTTTGTGAGTTTGTCCTCCAGAAACCCAGGTGATCTGACCTCTGCAAGGTGCTTGGGGCTCACCTTGGATTCTCTCCAGATTCACTACTGCCACTCTCCCCAGGGACTGTTCAGCATGTGTCCACTTTCTCAGGCCCCATCTCAGCCCCTCCCCTCAGGTGTCCACTGGATGACCTTTCCTCTTACTTGACGAGGAAGACAGAAAACATCTGACACAAACTTGACCTCAACTTTCTTATCCTGAATCTCACATTTTCTCTCTGTTTGTACCCATCTTCCTGCTTCATTTCTTGACATTTTTGTGGGAACAAAATGTAACCCTTTCCATCTGTGATTCTGAGTCCACACCTCTAATATCCTATTACACCATGTGCTATCAATTACCTCTTTTAATTTCCTTGTGTCTTGTATGGCTTCCCCTATTCAGTCCTCAAGACTCCCCTATCTTCAAATTAGGAGCTTCCTTCAACCCTGCTAATTCTAATTCTCTTTTAGAAGTTACTAATTCTCTTTTCTCCACTGCAAACTTCTAAGAACAGAAGTTGCTACTTACTGACTTCTTTTTCTGACCTCCACTCCCTCCTGAACCTCTTTGTCTCTCTGTTCCAGAGGAGTAGCTGTCCCTGGGCTCACACACTGACTGCCTCATCCTAGCCCTCACCCCACTCACACTTCTGCCACAGTCCACCCCTTCATGTAGCCTTCCTTCTTCAAGCTCTTCCTGGAGTGGGTGACTCCCAGTTCTGTCTTTACTCTGGCCCATCCTTAGTTTTCTTCACTGCCTTGTCTTCCTCTGCCCACAACTTCAGAGTAGGTAGCTTTTCCCATCCCACACTCTGACTGACCAGATATATTGAAAAATGTAACATTTAGGCAGGACTGGTACCCATTCTGAGGTCAGCCATAGGTCCTACCACATTCCATGTCATCTAATTTACATATTTAGGTTACCTGTTTGACCTCATTAAACAATTGGATTTGCTTCAATTCTGTCTTAAACCGTCTATCTCATCAGCTTCCAGGATTTCAAGATCAGAATTCTATCATTAGACTTTGAACTACAAATCTTCATTTCCAAATTTATGGTAAAGATTCCCAAATGAAGAGTTTATTGGCTTCAACTCTACAGAGCTATCACCCTATCCCTCTACCTCCATAACTTTCTTTTTCCCTGGGGTTTTTTGTTTGTTTGTTTGTTTTTGCGGTACGTGGGCCTCCCACCGTTGTGGCCTCTCCCATTGCGGAGCACAGGCTCCAGACGCGCAGGCTCAGCAGCCATGGCTCACGGGCCCAGCCGCTCCGCGGCATGTGGCATGTGGGATCTTCCCGGACAGGGGCACGAACCCATATCCCCTGCATCAGCAGGCGGACTCTCAACCACTGCGCCACCAGGGAAGCCTTTCCCTGAGTTTTTACTTCAACTGATGACAGCACAAACTTCCACCATCCAGGTTAGAAACTTTGGAGTCATTGCTGATCACTCCCTTTCACATATAATCAATTTTCAAGTCCTACCAATTCCATCACTCAGAGCTGTCCCCTCCTTTCTCTTCCCATGACTGCTGCATGGCCTCGTACATTGTGGAAAAGAGCACAAGCCCTGAAGTCGGTCTTCCTGAGTCTGAGTCCTGGCTCCACCACCACCTACCTTCACGGCTTTGAACAAATACTTAACCTCATTGTACCTCAATTGTCTTATGTTTAAATTGGGCATAACAGTAGTCTCTACCTCATAAAAGTTGTCTGTAAGAATTAAATGAATTAACACATGCCAAGTACTTAGAATACTGGCTATCACATGGCAAGGAATCCCTCAATAAATGTTGGCTATTGTTATGATTAATATCATTTCTTGCCTAAGTTACTGTAATATTATAGTTTCCTAACTCGTCTTTTTTATTCCATTCTCTTGCCTTTCTGCTCCAGCCTTCACAGTGATGCCAGAGTCATCCTCTAAAAACCAAGTCAAATCACACCAGTCCCATCTTGAAAACATCTGATGATGTGTCATTAACTACAGAACAAAGTCCAGACTCCTTGGAATGAAGTTCAGCGTGCTCCACTTTCTTTCAGACTTTTTCACCATGATCATCATCTAGTAAACTCTTATTTACCTGTTACACTAGACTTCTTACCATTCCAAGTGCCTTTGCTCAAACTTTTGTCCCAAGCTAGAATACCAACAAGCCCCATCCTCCACTACTTTAAGTCTTTGGAAAACTCTCCCCCAGTCCTCTGTGCCACCCCATCACTTCCACTCCTTTCTTCACACATGGCAGAATTAATTGCTTCTTCCCCTGAGCCTATACAGATCTCTGCTATTACTCTTCCACTAAATTGTCTCCTTGACCTTTCGATGCTCCTACAGAGCCTAGGTTCAGCATCTTACACCTAGCAGGCACTCAATTTTTAAAAATCAATACATAGATTTTAAAATATACATACATATTTGGTATGTAAAGCCAGAAAGAAAAGTATTAGTTCTTATTATTTATCACCTAAGCGCTATTTCACCTACCAAATCTGTGGTTTACCTGGGCGTTTGGATGCACATTACTGCAAAAGCTGGATGTCATTTTGTTTAAAGAGGAAACTCTAAAGATGCATGGAACAAAACTTTCTTTGGATATCTTAATTAAATAGAGATCAAATGTTATTTAAAAAGTATTTCAGGGATAAACCAACCCAACGTTCCTTTGTAGTAACATTAGAAACATTTAGCCATTTCATTAATTCATTAACTGATTCAAGAAGATTTATTTACCATCAACTATATACCAAGTACATGTACCGAAACCTCTAAATATGATGTGGGAATTCTCTTAAGTAACTTTGAACAGTTATTTAAATATCTCTGTTTTAGAAAACATGCTACAAGTAATTGTTTCACCGTAGCCCCATTTTCACAACTTTAAATTCTTTGGAATAAAGTGACCAATATTTTAAGTTAATAAGCATTCTACATGAGTACCTATGAATCCAAGAATCTGAAATAAGCTTGAGGGTTTGGCATCGATAACAAAGACGTGTCCTTCTGATGTTCCAACTAATAGATATATTCCTCTCTGGTCATACCTAGAAAAGAAGAAATCTGATTATCAGATTCTACTTGTTTCACTAATAAGATGGTAAACAAATTTATTGAATGACAGCATGGAGATACATCCAAAACCAGCTATTCTTATGGTTTGTGATTTTTAATATTATCAGACCTTATAAAAGGCGAGTGATTATATATAAATGCAATCATTACATTCTAGGCTAATACTGTTTCCCAATTGCAACTTACAAGTACATGGTCAAGAAGATTCACTAAAAATGGCTAACTATTTCATCATAAGTAAATGAAATATGACAGTAAAGCTTTCTTAATATTTCAAGTGGACATAAGCAATTGTCAAAGTAGTGATGAGTGGAACATTCCAATGCCTCTCAGTACCCATCCTGGCAGAAAGAGGAAGAATGTAGTGAAATGTTTCTATCCTATCATCAAATTGGAACAAGTGGGAAATGCAAATTAGGGTAAGAGAGAAAGATCTGAAAAAGGAGCACCAAAAAGTACAGTACAGAGGAGCAGAATGTAAATGGAGGGAGACTACAGATCCTTCCCCACTGAGCCAGAGGCAGCAGAGCTTGGAGGAACAACACAGATGGTGGAAACCCAGCTCCTCCCGGCACTAGTTGAGCAACCTTGGGCAAATGCTTCCCTTAACCTCTCTGAACCTAAATTATCTCACTTGTGAAATAGGAACAAGCATAATACTTTTCTGAATGTGGGGCAAATATCACACTCAATAAGCTACAGTGTGTGACAGCACCTCGAGCTGTAAAGCAGGGCATAAATGTCATTTCTTATTAATACTTACTATTATGATATAACGAAAGAAAGAATAATAACATGAATCTAAATCCAATGCTCTATGCTGTCTTCTTAAAAGTATTGCTTCAAAAAATTTGAAATTGGGCTTCCCTGGCGGCACAGTGGTTGAGAGTCCACCTGCCGATGCAGGGGACATGGGTTCGTGCCCCAGTCCGGGAAGATCCCACATGCCGCGGAGCGGCTGGGCCCGTGAGCCATGGCCGCTGAGCCTGCGCGTACGGAGCCTGTGCTCCACAACGGCAGAGACCATAACAGAGAGAGGCCCGCGTACAGCAAAAAAAAAAAAAAAAAAAAAAATTGAAATCAACTAAATGTCCATCAGCATACTGTCTTTTAAAAATTATGGTATACCCATATAATGGAATGCTATGTAGCTGTAAAAAAGAATGAGGAAGGTCTTCATGTGTGGATAGAAGACTTTCTCTAAGACATACCATTAAGTGGAAAAAAAAAAAATTGAGGTGCAGAACATTGTATATGGTTTGCTGCCCTGTAAGAGCCAAGGCAATGACTCTGGAGCCCAATTGCCTCGGTTCAAATCCTAAAACTTGCCATTTACTATGCATGTAATATTAATTATTATTTAAATTCTTTGTGCATCATCTTCCTTATCTCTAAAATGGACACAATAAGAATATCTATCTCATGAAGTTAATACAACAGAAGTGCTTGGCACACTCTAAGTGCTTGATATGTATTCATATAATTAAAAGGAAGTACTTATCTTTTTTGCTTGTTTATGAATAAAATATATCCAGAAAAAAGACATGAGAAATTGGTAACAGGCTGCCTCCAGCGAGGAGAACTGGGTATTCAGGGACAAGCATGGGAAACTTTACCATACACTGCTCTGTACTTCCTGAAGGTAGAACCGAGTCAATATATTAATTTTCAAAACAATACATGTAAAACTTAAAATTAAAAGAAATTAGGGCTTCACTGGAATTCTCAACAGACAAGCCTGACAAAGTTGCTGTCAGAAGCAGGCATTACTTACAGGAGGTACTGCACGGGCGATTCAGAGAGATAGGCCTTATGAACTGAGTGAGGGGATTCAACGTCCTGGATGTCGAGGAAGTGGACAAAGCCACCCTTGGTCCCCACGGCTGCAGAGAGGGAGGAGGGACAGCAAGCCAGAACTGTTGCCTGTTTAAAATAAACGCCATACAGAAACAGACTCACAGATATGGAAAACAAACTAGTGGTTACCAAAGGGAAGAGACAAGGAGGGAGGGACAAATTAGGGGTATGGGATTAACAGACATAAACTACTATACATAAAACAGATAAGCAACAAGGGTATACTGTAGAGCACAGGGAATTATACCTGCTATCTTGTAATAACTTATAATGGAGTATAACCTGCAAAAATACTGAATCACTATGCTGTACACCTGAAAATAACACAGTATTGTAAATCAATTACACTTCAATATAAAATAAAATAAAATAACCCCCCAGATGCTCAACTTCACTGTGCCAGAAAATGAAACCTGCTCTCCCTCACATAAGAATTCTACAGTTTATTTGAAAAGCCTGCAGAACAAGAAGAGTGGCAAGTGTGTGGTATTACAAATTATACACTCAACATTCTTCAGCTAATCGATAGCATAAGAAGTCACAGCAATCTGTACATCCTCCTCTTTCATCCTAAAATTAGAATGATAAAAATATAAGGAAATTGCTTGAACTTTAAACCATGGCTTCATTTCTATCCTTAAATGATTGCAAAATTATTATACCTGATAATAATGAAAAATAAAATAAGAAATTTAAAATATATCCCTAGCATCTTTTGGACATCTTTATAGAATGTTAGCAATTTTTAAAAATCAGCATTCAACTGCTGGATAACGGTAGATCCTGAGATGCTGGCATAACTGAGGAAGACTTAAGAAAATAACTATTGAGTTGGCCAAAAAGTTTGTTTGGGTTTTTCCATAAGATGTTACAGAACTTTTTGGCCAACCCAATATATCACTGGACCATGTGGCCTGTCACCAAAGAAATGCATCACAGATTCCTGCTTATGTCGCGATCATTTACAGAAGACGATGTCTAAGGGAATAAATTTTTTGTCATGATACTTAAGGAATCAGATTCATTCCTCTATAGTTGTCACTGACAAAGCCCACTGGGTTTCCCGGGAAAAATAAGATGGAATCTAGGTGATAAGGTCTAGCCTCTTCTGTTGTGCTTCATCTAGTTTCACTTGCTCATAGGGTGCTGTGTGCCGCAGTCTTGCACCCAGCACTTCAGACCAGGAAAGTGACACCTCGACTCCGTGGCCGTGTGGAGAAGCGCTGCCAATGACACCGCAATTCAAGATGGCGGCAGTGGCAGGCAGTGCGCAGAGACACTGCACCCAGAACTTGGATGTGAAGCCAGAGCAGCACAGCTGCACTAGCCCCGCGAGAGCTCCAACCCCCCCACCCCGTCCCCGCAATGAGGAGAACCATATAGAGCATCCCCACCCATCCCCCGTCCCAAAAACCTGTGCTCTAGAGCGAGAGCTCCCACCTCTCCGTTCTCCGATCAAAGAATAAAACTTTCCTTTGTTTCTGAACCAAACTCAGTCTCAATCGATTGGCACGGGCAACACCTGAGAAGAGGACCCCTACTGGGGCCCAACTCGAAAGGGGTGGTAACATAATTACATTTTGTAGTTTGTTTTGAATAAAATAATGGAATGTTAGAAATAGAAAAGATCTTAAAGAGATCATTGTTTTGCAGACTAGAAAACGGAGGCAAAGAAAAATGTAGCAATTTGCCCCAGGATCCCATAGCTTGTAACAAAGCTCAGAGGAAAACTCAGGTGTCCTGCCCCATTTAGAATGCACAGTTTCCCCATTGAGCAGGTTTTCATTTTGTTTTTTAAAGTGAATTTTCCAAGCCTTAACCAGTTTGAATCTTTAGTGGTATCTCAGTATGAAACTGGAAACGAAGTGGTGAGGGTTTTTTTAGCTAAAAGCCTTTATGGGAGATCTCAGTGTGTGTGTGTGTGTGTGTGTGTGTGTGTGTACGTGTGTCTGTGTTTCCTCAAAATAATCAGTTGAAATTACCCTCCATTCCAGGGCTATTGTGGACTAGGCTAAATATGTACAGCAATATTTGGAGGGGTCTTAGTTACCCTAGCAGGCACCATCAGGGGAAGCTAGTAGTGTTCATGCATCCTGCCATCATGATGCTGAGCAGGGTTCTCTAAGGACCACTGCCTAAAATGTTCATGGGGAGCACAGTCCCCAGCACAGGCAGGGAGATCTGGCCTCAGCACTGCTGGGTCAATCCACTTATCATTTCCCCACGGGGCAGCAGTATCCTCCAGTAAGGAGAAACCACTGACTCTCCCCAATAAGAGCTGAACTACATGAATGTACAATGCCTGGTTTGGAGCTCAATGAAGGGTTGTCTAATTACCTGTGACAGTCGTCCGAATCTCTCCCCTCTGATCAGAAGAAGGGAAGATATCTGAAGCAGAAAGAGGGTCTTTTGGTGGTACCTATATCCCTCCTTAGCCAGGAAGTGCAAGGTAAGTCCTGATTATACAGACCCTTGGGTGGGTTGTTAAACATCTCTATGTCTCTCATCTGTAAAAGGTGTGATCAGATGAGCTTTAAGATTTTTCTAGTTCTAGTAATTCTAACAGAAATGAATACATATAAACTTGTCACATAGATTATGGAATCTACACATATTCTTTCAGGTAAGAATTTTTATCTTTACTTTTTAGGATGAGTTTTTTATCTCACTGAATTTTATGCATCTTGTAATCCTCTTGCATCCTTTTGCATCTTGTATCCTCTTATGTGAAGTATGATGCTTCATCTTGTATTATAACTGAGATTTTAATTTATAACAGAGAAGGATTGTAACTTCTCTTCCTACTACCAAGATCCATATCTCATTTAGAACTGTGTAATACAGAAAATGATAATTTAAGAAAAAATAGCATTACCACTGTTTCTTGGTCTTTTTATATTTTTTAAAATATTATTTTATGTAAAATGCACCATGAACATGGTGGAAAGAATGGTATCACCTTATGGTAGGCTAGGGTTAGGCTTAGGTAAGGAATTGTGGTTTGCCACCCAGCATCAACACACCTTCCTTCTGGAAAATTTCTTGAATATCCATTGAGAAACCATCTCTCCCCTATTTTCAGGGCTGAGTGGAACAGATCTGACTCCCATTTCCTGGCTGACTTTAAGCCAGTTAGCATTTCTCATCCCCCTGTCTACAGTGATTAGTTCAGGGTTATTATTAAGATATTAGGAGGTATTTACTAAGCCTTCTGAAAAGGAGAAACCTTTTCTCTTCCTCCTCCCACTGTAGGAGGCTTTCTTCCCTGATGATCTGATGTGACGTTGGTACCTGTGGCATTTGGGTACCACTAAATGAAGCCTAAGATGAAACTAAAGACATAGTATACAGACAGAGAGGAAAACAAGATCCTTGGTAATATCATTTGAGTTGCTAGATCAAGCCACAGCTGAGCCCAGACAAACTCTATACTTTATAGTTGATTGAGTCAATAACCCCCACTTCTTAATTTTTGGTTCATGTTGGTTAGAGTGGTACTTTTCTTTCATTTGTTTGTTTTAATTTATTTTTGGCTGCACTGGGTCTTTGTTGCTGCACACGGGCTTTCTCTAGTTTTGGCGAGCGGGGCTACTGTTCATTGCGGTGTGCAAGCTTCTCATTGTGGTGGCTTCTCTTGTTGTGGAGCGTGGGCTCTAGGCACGCGGGCTTCAGTAGTTGTGGCACGCGGGCTCCAGTAGTTGTGGCACGCAGGCTCAGTAGTTGTGGCTCGCAGGCTCTAGAGCGCTGGTTCAGCAGTTGTGGCGCATGGGCTTAGTTGCTCCGCGGCATGTGGGATCTTCCCAGACTAGGGTTTGAAACCATGTTCCCCTGCATTGGCAGGCAGATTCTTATCCACTGCGCCACCAGGGAAGTCCCTTTCTTTCATTTCTAACCAATCCTCTTGAGGTTAGATGGGGTCATTTATCTAGTTATGGCCAAGGAGATGTATCATTTTTTAGTAAAAGCACTTAATTGCTAATTCAAGACCTTCCAGCACTCTTCCCATACCATGGCACTGAGGAGCTATTAGCTGGTGGAGCCTCTGTCGACTTTGTTCCCTGAAAGGCCATGTGGAGCAGAGAACCTGTCAATCCACAATGAACTTACAGCCTGAGTGAGATATAAACCATTAGGGTTTCAGGAATAACTACCACCACAGAAAATCTTGTTCTTTCCCATACACCAATAGAGTACCTTATGTTCCACCCTCTGGGCTGTGGAATATACTTTATACACAAGAATTACTCTAATATACAAGGTAAAAATGCAATAAGGCCTCTGTAATGAGTATTTCCACAGACTATTGACATGTGAATATGAAAAAGTAGGTTGGAGTAGAATTCAATATATATATTTTTAAATTCATTTATAAGGCACACTTACTGGGATATTCAGATAAATCCTGCTGACACAAGCACCATCCTCTATACCCCAAACACAAACTTCTCCTGACTGTGTGAGAGTCTGTAAAAGAAAGAAAAAGAAAACTCAAATGGAAAACAAGACTTTGCTATGGGAGTATGTTCTAAATTCCCTTCTAGTATGTCAATCCGATGATTTAGTATAAAATTTCATTTTATTTATGTGGATTAAAATTACAATTTCAACGTCAATACTTCTGATTTGAACAAATATTAACTATTACCTTTAATGCAATTTAAGTAACACATAATAACTAATTAGGATTAGAAAAGTGAAATAAAGTTTTTTTTTTCTGTGTAACATAATTGAAATAAGTTACTTGGAAATTCAATGAATTTCCTAGTGAATAAGCCTAGAAATAGAAAATCACAATTGGTATTTTAAAAAATTAATAGACTTTGCTTTAAAGAGCAGTTTTAGGATTACAGAAAATTTGAGCAGAAAGTAGAGAGTTGCACTTCCCTCCCTGCCCTTCCCAATATCCATACAATTTTCCCTGTTACTAACAACTTGCACTATTGTGGTATATTTGTTAGAATTGATGAGCCAATATTGATACAGTGTTATGGACTAAAGCCATAGTTTACATTAGGGTTTACTCTTTGTGTTATACATTCTATGGGTTTTTGACAAACGTACGATGACATGTAACCACCATCACAGTATCATACAGAATAGTTTCACTGCCCTAAAAATCCTCTATGCTTCACCTCTTCATCCCTCCCTCCCTCCCCACTGAACCTCTGGCAACCACTGATTGTTTTTAGTGTCTCCACAATTGTGCCTTGTCCAGAATGTCTTACAGAGGGAACCATACAGCTTTCTCAGATTGCCTTCTTTCACATAGCAATATGCATTTAAGGTTTCTCTATGTCTTTTCATGGCTTTATAGCTCATTTCATTTTAGTACTGAATAATATTCCATTGTATGGATGTACCACAGTTTGTTTATTCATTCTCTTATTGAAGGACATCTTGATTGCTTCCAAGTTTTGGCAATTATGAATAAAGATGCTATAAGCATTCACATGCAGATTTTAGTGTGGGCATAAAATTTCAACTAATGTGGGTAAACACTAAGAAGCCCAATTGCTGAATCATATGGTAAGAGTATGTTTAATTTTGTAGAAGCTGCCAACTGTCTTCCAAAGTGGCTGTACCATTTTGCCTCAGTAGTGAATGAGGGTTTCTGCTGCTCCATATCCTCACTAGCACTTTGTATTGTCAGTGTTTTGGATTTTAGACATTCTAATAGGTATGTAGTATTAATTTGCAATTCTCTGATGACGAAAAATGTTGAACATCTTTTCATCATTACTTTCCACCTATATATCTTCTGTGTTAAGGTGTTTATTCAGATTTTTTTCCCATTTTTCAATGGGGTTATTTTCTTATTGTTGAGTTTTAATAGTTCTTTGTATATTTTGGATACCAGTATTTTATCAGATATATGTTTTGCAAAGATTTTTCTTCCAGCCTGTGCTTTGTCTTTTCTTTCTCTTGACAGTGTCTTTTGCAGAGCAGAAGTCTTTAATTTTGATGAAGTCCAGCTTATCAATTTTTTCTTTCATGGATTGCATTTTTGGTGTTGTGTCTAGAAAGTCATTACCAAACCCAAGGTCACTTAGATTTTTCTCCTTTGTTATCTCCTAGGAGTTTTATAGTTTTCGTATTTTACATTTAGGTCTACAATCCATTTTGAGTTAATTTTTTGTGAAGGGTGTAAGATCTGTGACTAGATTTTTTTTCTTTTTTGGCATGTGAATGTCCACTTCCTCCTGCACCATTAGTTGAAAAAAACTATGCTTTCTCAATTAAATTGCTTTTGCATATTTGTGAAAGGTCGGTTGACTATATTTCAAGATACTGTTCCATTGATCTGTTTGTTTATTCTCTCACAAATACCATACTGTCTTGATTACTGTAGCTTTATAGTAAATATTGAAATTGGGTAGTGTTAGTCCTACCCAATTCTAGAATCAGTTCTAGAATCAGTAAGTTCTAGAATCAGTAAGTTCTAGAATCAGTTTATTGATATCCACAAAATAATTTACTGGGATGTTGATCGGAATTGCATTGAATCTATAAGCCAAGTTAGAAAGAATCGACATCTTAATAATACTGAGTCTTCTTACCCATGTACATGAAATATTTATGCATTTATTTAGATCTTGATTTCTTTCATCAGAGTTTTATAGTTTTTATCATATGTATCCTGTACATATTTTGTTAGATTTATTCCTATTTTACTTTTTCAGTGCTAACGTAAATGCTATTGTGTGGTAGTAAATTTCAAATTCCAATTCTTCACTGCTTGTATAAGAAAGCAATTGACTTTTGTATATTAAACTTGCACCCTGCAACCTTGTTATAATCACTTAGCTCCAGAAGGATTTTTTATTGATTCTCTGGGATTTTCTACATAGACAATCAGGTCATCTAAGAACAAAGTTTTATTTCTTCCCTCACAATCTTAATACCTTTTATTCCCCACGTCCCCCTTTTTTTTTTTTTTTGTCTTATTGCATTTAGGACTTCCAGTTGATTTCATTAAGGTTTTCTTTTTTAAAGATGTCCTTTATCAGACTGAAGAAGTTACCCACTATTTGTTGTTTGCTGAGAGGTTTTGTTTTGTAATGTTATTATTAATTATTTATTCAATGTATTTAATAGATATAGGCTCAGATTATTTATTTCTCCTTGTATGAGTTTTGGTAGATTACACCTTTCAAAGAATTGGTCCATTTCATCTAAACTATCAAATTTGTAGGCACAGAGTTGTTCATAATATGGTTGGCCCTCTGTATCTGTGGGTATCTGTATCTGTGGGTTCTGCACCTGCAGATACGGAGAGCTGACTGTACTATGCCATTTTATATAAAGGACTTGACCATTCGTGCATTTTGGTATCCACGGGGAGTCCTGTAACCAATCCCCCATGGATACTGAAGGATGACTGGACTCTTTTATTATCCTCTTAATGTCCCTGGGGTCAGTAGTAATGACCCCTCTTTAATTTTCATTTCTGATGTTAGTAATTTGTATCTCCTCTCTCTCTCTCTCCCTCCTCTCCCCACTGCCTCGTTAACTTGGCTAGAAGTTTATCAATTTTATTGATCTTTTTAAAGAGCCAGCTTTTGGTTTCTTAGATTTTCTCTACTGATTTCCTATTTTTAGTTTCATTGCATTCTGCTCTCATTTTTATTATTTCTTTTCTTCTGCTTACTTTGGATTTATTTTTTTTTTCTATTTCCTAAAGTGGGGGCTTAGATTATTGATCTTAAACATTCTTTTCTAATATATGCATTGAACGCTATAAATTTCCCTCTAAGCCCTGTATTCACTGCAAAATCCCATAAATCTTGATATGTAGTATATTCATTTTCATTTAGTTCAAATTTTTAATTACTCTTAAGACTTCTTTGAGCCATGTGTTATTAGAAGTGTGTTGTTTACTCTCCAATTATTTTGGGGTGGGGGGGAGTTTCCAGCTACCTTTCTGTTATTTACTTCTAATTTAATTCCATGTAGCCTGAGAACGTATTTCTTTTAAATGGTTAAGGTATGTTTTATGACCAAGAATGTGATCTATTTTGGTGAATAATTCATGTGAGCTTGAGAAGAATGTATATTATGCTATCATTTGATGAGGTAGTCTATAGATGTCAATTAGATCCAGTTGATTGATGGTATTGTTCAATTCACCTGTGATTTTGATCTTTTGCCTGCTGGTCTCTCTGAAAAATTTCTTTTAACATTCCTTGCAAGGCAGTTCTGCTAGTGACAAATTCCCTTAATTTTTATGTGTCTCAGAAAATATTTTTTCCTTCACTTTTGAAGGATAATTTTGCTGGATATAGAATCCTGGGTTTTTTTTTTTTCTTTCAACACTTTAGATATTCACTCTACTTTTGCTTACATGATTTCTGAAGAGCAGACCACTGTGATTCTTATCTTTGTTTCTTCAAGGGTAAGGTTTTTTTTCCCTTTGGATTTTTTTTAAAATTTTTACTTTGTTTTTGATTTTCTATCATTTGAATATAACAAGCTTTGGTGTAGATTTTTTGGTATTTATGCTGCTAGTGTTCTCTGAGCTTCCTGGATCTGTCATTAATTTTGAAAAATTCTCAGCTATTATTACGTGAAACATTTCCTCTGTTCCTTCCTTCCTTTCTTCTCCTGCTGCTATTCCTATTATGTGTATGTTATACCATTTATAATTGTCCCATGTTCTTGGATATTCTGTTCTTTCTTTTTCATTCTTTTTTCTTTTTGCATTTCAGTGTTGAAGGTTCTACTGACATTTCTGTAAGCTTATTGATTCTTTCCTTTGCAAAATTCAGTCTATTGATGAGCCCACCAAAGGCATTCTTCATTTCTGTTACACTGCTTTTTATTTCTAATATTTCTTTTTTCTTTCTTAGAGTTTCCACATCTCTGCTCATATTATCCAGTCATTCTTTCATGTTGTCCACTGTTTCCATAAGAATCCCTAGTATATTAATCATAGTTTGTTTTAAATTTCTGGCCTGGTAATTACAACGTGTCTGTCATATCTGAGTCTAGTTCTGACGCTTGCTCTATCTCTTCTGTTGTTGTCTTTTAGTATGCCTTATAATTTTTGTTCAAAGCTGGACATGACGTACTGGGTAAAAGAATATGAATTAAATAGACTGTAGTGTGAGGTTTTATGTTTATCTGGCTAGGAGTTAGACTGTGTTTACTGATTGCTGTAGCTGAATGTGTCAGAAACTAAAATTTCCTCTGGTGTCCTTGTTTTGGTCTGAGATATGCAGTTTCTCCAGTTGTAATCCACCTGGGTACTGGCTCCAGTGGTGGTTTCTACTTCTGGGCATCTGCTCCAGTAAGCTGTAATTCTTTGCATCTGCCTGTCTGTCTCTATAATTTTGGGGGGAGTGGTTTTCCCTATGACCTCAATTATCTGATGGGTCTAAGAGGAATTGTTGATTTTAAATTTATTCAGCTTTTTTCTTTTTAAGATATATTAATTAATTTATTTAATTTATTTATTTTTGGCTGCATTGGGTCTTTGTTGCTGTGCATGGGCTTTCCCTAGTTGCAGCAAGTGGGGGCTACTCTTCATTGTGGTGTGCGGGCTTCTCATTGCGGTGGCTTCTCTTGTTGCAGAGCATGGGCTCTAGGCACACGGGCTTCAGTAGTCGTGGCTCATGGGCTCGAGAGTGCAGGCTCAGTAGCTGTGGTGCACGGGCTTAGCTGCTCCGTGGCATGTGGGGTCTTCCCGGACCAGGGCTTGAACCCGTGTCCCCTGCATTGGCAGGTGGATTCTTAACCACTGCACCACCAGGGAAGCTCAATTCAGCTTTTTCTTGTTGTGAGGTTCTTTACATGCTGGACTGGAAACCCAAAGTTCATATTCATTTTTACAGATAAATTTTACTCTTTCACAGGATCAAGACTGAAAGCAGCTTAAAGTAACTGCAATGTGATACAATTTAAATTCTGTTTCTTGAATACTAGGGAGTGGGTAACATGATACTATGGATCAAGTATCTAAATCCTAAACATGAAAATCTTGTATTAAACTTTTTTATTGAGTTGAAACAACCCTAAAAACAGACATAACTCTTGTCAGAGAACATCTGGAAGAAAAATCACATAATCAGAATCTGAAGATTGGAAGGAACCTTAAGTGTTACCTATTCCATAGTCTATGTATTTTTTTATTTGCTAGAACTCCCAAAATCTTAATGGATTTGTTGATGAATTATATGAAAACTGAAATATGTTTCTTGAGATCAACTAAAAGTAAGCAGTTAAACACCAGAAAAAAATTTTCTTTTCTGCATGTAGAGGGAAATTTTTTTTTTTTCCGAAGTAGACTGAATACATGTTTTGTGCATGGCAACTATTTCATTTTCATTTTCAGATCGGGCTGCATCACTCTGAGAGAGTAAACACTAATAGTTTAATAAGTGTTGACAACTCATTAGCAATGAATGTGTTTAACGATCTGGCTTGGAAAGCTTGGATGGTGAATACAAACAGGATGGCTCCTACAGGGAACTCTGCTCAATATCATGTAGCAACCTAAGTGGGAAAAGAATTTGAAAAAGAATAGATACATGTATATGTATAACTGAATCACTTTACTGTACACCTGAAACTATCACAACATTGTTAACTACACTCTAGTATAAAACAAAAAGTTTAAAAAATAAAAACAAACAAACAAACAGGATGGCTCCTAAGATTTTAATTGCTTTGGTCATGTTCAGAGACTTAATATTATGAAGTCACAATATGATGATGTCATTCTAACTGGGGAGTAGATTTGATGATGGAAGTGGTTGGCATTTCTACCACATCTTCAAGAGTACGCTTGGGGGACTTCCCTGGTGGTCCAGTGGTTAAGACTTCGTGCTCCCAATCCCAATGCAGGGATTTACAACAGATTGCACATGAACTTCCAAAATCTTACCCTTAAATCCTACTGTGAAGCAATACCATATTCCTTACCATGCAGTATTCATTTCCAGGTGTGATAAAGTCTGTTGCCTGAAATTTCCCATCACAAGCCGCTAGGAGTTTTTCAAAGGTTGGCTCCTCATCAAAAGTGTAAATATAAATAGATCCCTGTAAATATACCAAAAAAGAAAAAAATAATGCAATTGTGTGTTCAGTTCAACAAATAGTTATTAAATGCTTACTGTGAACAAGGCACTGTGTGAGAAAAGGTAGTGGGAAAGTAGAGATAAACTCAGTAAGGCCCTGACCTTGAGGAGCTTAAAATATAAATGTTTATTGATTCATTCATTCATTCCTCAATTAAAATAATCAATAAATAGGACTTTCTTCTTTTCTCCATTTCCAAGCATTTTTTTAAGATTACAATACATATCAAAGCACTTTTTCCTGACTTTAAAAATAATGTCTACTTATGCAGAAAATTTGGAAAATGTAGAAAACCAGAAAAGTTGTTAAGATGAACTAACTTCTACCACATACTAGACCATGGTGGGCACTAACAAAAACTTTTAAATGTACATTTGTGAAAATTGTAGCGGTGTGGCTGAAGCTGTTACTTATGACGTGTTTATCATACTCAGGTTCCAAATTCACCTCTCCAAAAAATCTATCCTGTACATTATGCATCCCTGCCAAGTAACTGTAATATGGTATGTTTATTTAACTAGCAATAAGAAGTCTGCTTTCAACTGATCACAAGTTCTTCAAGTTTACTTAGGTTAAACATGAATATTTTCGTTCCTGTTTATCTAAAAAATACAACTCTGTAAAGTCTAAAATTTGGTAGGTATTTACTGATTTTACCTTTCATTAATTTACCTTTCATTAATTCCTTCAACAAATATTGAGTGGATACACTGTGCCAGACACAGCTCTGGATGCTGGGGCTGCATCAGAGGACAAAACAGACAAAAGTTCCCTGCCCTTATGGAGCTTACATTCTACTGGGGACTTCGGCCAATGAATAAGATATCTAAATAATATATATTGTAAGTTAAAGAGCAATAATTATAAGAAGAAAAAAATAAAGCAGGGAAAGAGGATATGACATGGCAAATAAGAGGGTGAAATTCTAAACTGAGTGTCCAAGAAAGGCTTTACAGAGAAGGTGTGTTTAGAGAAAAGCCTTGAAGGAAATGAGGAAGGGATTCATGTGGATTCTGTGGGAAACGCATTCCAGACAGAAGGAACAGCCAGTGCAAACACTCTGAGGGAGGAGCATGCCTGGTGCGTGTAAGCAAGCCGCATGATGACCAGCATGACTGAAGCAGGGTGAATAAGAAGAAGAGTCGTGGGAGATAAGGCCAGTGTGGGGAGTGGAGTCCACATCATGAAGGGCCTTGTAATGCATAGTGAAGATTTTGGCTTTTACTCAGAATAACATGGGGAATCACTGGAGGGCTCTGAGTAGTAGAGAGAGATGCTTTGCTCACTTTGGCTGCTATGTTGAGTACACATAGTCTATTCTATCATGTACTGAGAAAAGTATATTAAAATCTCCTATTGAGATCATGATTTTGTTTTTCCTTGTCATTTTGTCATGTTTTGCTTTATATATTTTGAGGCTATTTTATTTGGCACATATATATTTTAAAAGTTTATGTATTCCTAGTGAATTTAACCTTTTACTATTCTAAAATAAGCCCATTTATTCTTAGTAATGAACTTTGCCTATAAGTCTTTTTTGCCTAATATTAATATATCTCCAAAGGCTTTCTTTTGGTTAATGTTTGCATGATATATCTTTTCCCATTTTCTAAATTTACTTTCAATTTTTAATTTATTTTCAATGTTACTGTATTTCTTAAAATTTACTTTCAATCTTATGCTTTAGATATGTCACTTGAAAACAGTGCAGAGTTAGGTTTGGATTCCTTTTTGTTGTTGTTGTTGTTGTTGTTGTTGTTGTTGTTGTTGCAGTACACGGGCCTCTCACTGTTGTGGCCTCTCCCATTGCGGAGCACAGGCTCTGGACGCGCAGGCTCAGTGGCCATGGCTCATGGGCCCAGCCGCTCCGCAGCATGTTGGATCCTCCCAGACCAGGGCACGAACCCGTGTCCCCTGCATCGGCAGGCAGACTCCCAACCACTGTGCCACCAGGGAAGCCCTGGATTCTTTTTTAATCAAATATGGTAATCTTTGCCTTTTAACTAGACCAACTATTCTGTTTTGCTTTAATTGTAATTACTAGTATATCTGAGATTAAACATTACATTTTAATTTATGCTTTCTACTTTCTCATGTGTTTTGTGTTTCTTTTTCTCTCTTTTCTTACCTTGTTTTGCGTTGTTTTTTTTTTTTTAACATTTCACTTCCCCCCTCTATGATGTGGAAATTTCATCTGATGTTTCAGTTCTTTTATGGTTACCTTAGCAGTCAGAACATGCATACTTAGCTTATAAATATCAGAAGTTACTTAAAACATTTACTCTCTTCCCAGGAAATAAAATAAACTTGAAATACATTATTCCATTTACTCCTTTCCCTCCATCTTACATTATTGTTGTCTGGAATTTTAATTCAATGTTATTTTTAAACCCAACTTTGAATTATTTGTGCTGTTTTATACAGTCAGTGTTCACTTACATTTCTCTACACATTTACTACTGCTCTTCATTCTTTTTGCATCCCAGTCCTTCCACCTGGGGTCATTTTCCTTCTGCCTGAAGTACATTCTTTAGAATTTTCTCTAGTGATGATGTGCTAACAAACTCTCAATTCTGGAGTATCTAGAAAGTCTTTTTTTACCCCTGTACTGAAAATTATTTTCCCTGAGTATAGAATTCCGGGTGGTAATAACCTTATTTCACTAAATCAGGGGTCAGCAAACTTTTTCTATAAAAGGACAGCTAGTAAATATACTAGGCTTTGCAGGCCATGTGGTCTCTCACAACTACTTAATTCTACCATTGTAGTGTGAAAGCAGTCATAGATAATACATAAACAAGTGGGTCTGACTGTGTTCCAGTAAAACTTTATTTACAAAAATAAGCAGCAGGCTGGTTTTGGCCCATGGGTCTACAGTTTCCTGACCCCTGCACTACATGGAAGATCTCATTCCACTGTTTCTTACTTACATTATTGCCAGAGTAGTCAGCTGTTAGTGTAACTGAAAGTCCTTTGAAATAATCTGTTTTTTTCTCTGACTGCCTTTAAGATTTTCTCTTTGTCTTTGGTTTTCAAAAATTTCACTTTGTTAAGTCTAAGTGTGTATATTTTTCCTGCCTGGGATTCACTGGGCCTCTTGAAGCTGTAAATTCATGTATTTAATCAGTTCTGGAAAATATCTCTTTAAATATTACCTCTGTCTCACTCTCTCTCCTCTTTGGGATTCCAATCAAATACATGTTAGATCTTTTCACTGTATCATTCATTTCTCTTACCCTCCCTTCTGTATTTCCCATACTTTTGTCACTTGGGTTCATTCTGGACAACTTCTTCTGATCTATCTTCCATTCATTGATTCTCCAGTCTTCTGTCAGACATATTCATTTAATTTTTTCTTTGTTAGTATATTTTTATTTTTTAGAACTTCTATTTGTGTCTTTATCCCTTCTGTTATGTTACTTTTTTATTGTTTCCTGTTCTCCATAGATATTTTAAATTTGTCATTTATTAAAACATCGTTAGCACAGTTTAACTTCTGGTAATTACAGAAACTTAACTCTTTCCATATTTAAATTTAAATTTCTTTTAGGCAGAAAATCATTGAACTTTACTTGTAATTCATCTAAAATCATTGCCTAACAATATAAACTAATATATCCTGACCTAGGAGTCTTCCCAACAGTATAATTCAGGTGGGCATTTGATTTTAACCTGTATTTATTTCCCTCCCTTCTTCTCTTACAGAACCTGTGTCTTCCTTAGAGAACCACCCATGACCCCAGTCTCAGTTCATGTTTGGGTGGATTGACTCTACCCAGGGTCCAAGGGTAGACATGTGACTTAGGCCTGGTCAATGAGAGTTTAGAATTCCTCTGGACATAATACTTGACCCAGGGGTAAACAGGTGACCCAAGTTAGTACAATGAGTCTAGATTCCAGGACATTTTTTTCCAACTGGTATTTTCTACCGGGTCACCAAGAGGATAAAAATACAAAATTGGAGTTGCAGAAGGCTCTCTTGACACCACAGGGGCGAGTCTGCATAGAAAAGGAGGAAGCAGAGAGGAAACAGAGCCAAGATATGGCAGAAAAACAAGGCATGCAGCCTCATGGGAGCTCCTGGATTTATATCAATTCCTTGCTTGCTTTCAGTTATACACACAAAAACAAACAAACAAACATCCTTCTGTTATTTAGGTCTTTTAAACTGGGTATTTTTTCATTTGCAAGCTAAAGAGTCCTGACTAGTAGTGTATCATTATGCAACACACTCTGCCCTTCATTCCTGTCATACAATGATGATAATAATAATATCTTAAATTTCATGTCAAGAAACCACCATCTAGCATACCTTGTCTGTCTGAATCAGCAACATTCTGTAACTGGGAGAAAACATCAAATGTTCCACAGGCCCTTCAACCTCAAGAAAATCCTCTACTTTGTAATTTGTATCTTTAATAAGAAAAGAATACACAAAGCCATCCTAGAGACCAAAAACAATGAGATAAATGAAGAAAATTAGTCTTGATCAATGCATAGTATTCAATATACTTTCCTCATCAAACAAGCTAAGAATTACTGATTACCATCTACTATCCATTTTTTGGAATCATCATCTATGTTTACATTATCTAGAATGCCGTGGCTTCTTACCTTTATTTAGCCAACTTTTAACCATGTTTCCTGGTCAATGTTCAATTTTATCTCTTTTGTGACACATTTTTCAATTACCTAAAATTTTACTGATCTCTCCTTTCTTTGAACTTCTTTAGCATTTATCTTCTTACCACATTCTTCATTATATAGGAGGTGGGGCAGATGAGGCAGAGTTTATCGTGTGGCTGGTATCCAGAAGTCTCCTTACTTCAAAGACCTTAGCCTTAATGTATGTATAATCATCATTATGTGCATTTCCTAAATCTCTAAATGACTCAAAGGTAGGGAGTGTGCTGTTTATTTCCTTTGTATTTTCTTTTCTAGTTTTTCACACAGTGCTAGAAACAGGGCAAGTATCCAGTAAAAAAGCGTTGGTTAAATGTTGATCAGTTAGTTGTAAACAGCTTTAGGTTAATTTAACTACTCTCAAGAAAAACGGCTGGGTTCAGACTTAAGACCTGAGGGGAGAAATGTGCAAGGTGCTTTCTCCATGCCCATCATCCTTCTCCATCCCTCACCAGAGCAGATGCTCCAACCTCTCCTTTAAACTAGGTTAAAAAAACACACCAAGGGTGGCCTTGAGAAGGACAAATGCAGACTAAATGTAGGAGGAAGTAGTCCGTTGCAAGGTTGGGGAGAGGAGATTACAAGCTACATGTAGGTTAATGAGCTCCAGATTGTTTCTTGTTGGTGGAGCTACATCTCTCATTCTGACATCATTGCCTAGCTGCCCTTAGGTTCCTGGAGATGTGATCTGTGGCAAAAGAAGACACAAAGCTAACAGTGTTCTGGGACGGCTACCAGTAGACCTGAGATTTTAGTGTAGGTCAGCTCCAAACCTTAGCATTGATTACAACCACATGGAAATGTAACTTGGTCTGGCCTCTTTTCATACTTACTGAGGCTATATGCCCTAATAAACGAGAGCAAGAACTTTGGAGTTTGCCAAACCTGGGTTCAAGTCCCAGCTTCTCCACTTACTGGCTGGTGAACTCTCTAAGACTTGACTCCTTCATGTGTGTGTGTGTGTGTGTGTGTGTGTGTTTGGGGGGTTGGATTTTTTAATCCTGTTTTTGCTTATTTGCAGTAAGATAGACATATAATAGATCATTATACTGTTATCTCTAATTTTGTATATATTTGAAATTCTTCATAATAAAAAGTTTTACAATAAACATCTCCCCAAACAGAATTTTAATAACCTGACAGAACTTGACATCCCAAATCATGGCTCATCATAGAAAATAGAAGCAAATGGAAATTGTATATTTTCTTTTCTTTCTATTTGAAATAAATTTTTAACCATTTTTAAATTGAAGTATAGTTAATCTACAATGTTGTGTTAGCTTCAGATGTTTGTATATTTTCTTGAAAGCAATTGATTTTGAAGAAAAAAATACATTACAATTCCAGAAGCAAGCACGCCTCCCTTCTGATATGCCATGGTGACTGGACTGACAAGATTTCTTCCAACTTTGGAAAAGAAAAACAAGGTAAAACAGGTGACACATAATTAAAAGTGCTGTACAGAGTAATTAATCTCACTTGCTTTCCTAGGACTATTCATTTCTTTGTAATTCTTCTTTCCACAAATCAACTTCCTATCAGGATATGTGCTATGGTTCTCAAACAATGAAGAATAAAAGCTGCTTTGCAATGACTACTGATGTAAATCACACAAGTTTTTTTCTTTTAATGTTCTGTATCATCAGATCTATGGAAGTAACATTGTGGAATTATATAGTTAATATATTTTCTTTTTTAGGAAAGCAAGTATCAGAAATTTTAAGGGGTCAGAAAGAAAAAAGACAAAAACTATATTATATTAAGCTGTATACTTAAGATTTGTACATTTTATGGTATATAAATTTATACCTCAGTAAATAAAACACAGTGGACTTAAAAAAGTAAAAAGAAAAAGTGATCTATAAGAACTTTGTTATTAATAAAATATTGTCCTGGGGAAAGTAACAAAAAGCATATTACCTTTTATGTAGATAAACCGCAAGAACTATAAGATCAAAGGCTCAGAGACATGTATCAGACTTTTACTTACTGAACACTACATGCTTGGCATTTTGCCAGATGCTAAGACACATACTGTCCTTTCCTCAAAGACTATTCACCCCAGCAGTCTCTTCTTTCCAATCCAACTGCCACCAGAGTCCAGGTTGCTATGACTCCTGGCCTAGTCTAGGTGCCTGCTACTTATAGCCACCTGCTTCTAGGACTGTGCTTCCCTGAACTATGGATAATTAATCTCCCCAAGCACAATTCCAATTGGGGCACATCCCCATTCAGGAGTTGATGTCAGTCCACTGTCAGCTGAATTAAGTATAAATGCCTTAGTCAGACATTCAAGGTCAGATATGGTATCAGATAGATGTCCCTTTGTTCCCCACTATTCCTGCATAACACTCGATGCTCCAGACAAACTGGACCACTTCCCTTTCTCAGCCTTCCCCATGTTTTCTTGTTTATGCAGATACCATTGCCCCAACTTCCACCTACACTCATCTCTGTCTGTGAACCCATCCTTTAAGGGCTATTTTAAATGCCACCTACAAAATGACTTAACTTGGCAGTTTTCCCTCATCTGAATTCCCATAGCACTTTATGAAGTTCTCCTCACATCTTAATTTTCCTGGCTGCAATTATTTGTCAACTTGTCTTATTCTCTTTAATAAAATATAAATCAGCACGTTGAATGTGCTGATTATGAGATTATATATTTGCCACCTATGTCAACTTGGAGGCACCTTGCTTAGTGTCCTCCTCCACATTGTAGAAGCTAGATAAATATTTATTTGAAAGTATTTATAATATATCGTGAAAATAATAAAAAACAGTGTACAGAAAGGAAATAGTGAACAATATAAGACTACATACAGGGACTTCCTTGGTGGTCTATTGGTTAAGACTCTGCGCTTCCACTGCAGGGGGCGCAGGTTCGATCCCTGGTCAGGGAACTAAGATCCAGCATGCCGCGAAGTGTGGCCAAAAAAAAAAAAGACTACATACAACTAAGTCCTAAATTGTGTAAAACATTACAAGTGTGATAGGGATTTGGAAATGCGAAACATTGTTTGGTAATTCACTTTACAAACACACAGAAGTGCCAATTTACTCCCTAGCAATCTCTGGAATTAAACTATAGAGCCAAAGTTTGAGTAAGTCACAGTTCCTAACTTCAAAGAGTTGGTGACTAGTGGCAAAGACAGACAGGTACATGGGGCGTTGTAACAGCACAGGATGAGGCTCTAACAAAGAAGTGAGTCTGATGGAACCCCAAATGGGGCACCTGATTTTGCCTGTAGGTTGGGGTGAGGACAGAGGAAGGCTCCAGAATGGATAATTTTGCCAGGTAGACAAGGAAGAGAAGGGCATCCTAGACAAAGGTAACTACCAATGCCAGCAGGCAGAATTTAGAGAGAGCACAGGAATGATGAGAACTTCTAAAAGGATCAAGTGGGAGAGCTGAAACTGGAAAGATAGGCCAGAAAAGAGGCTTAGTTTTTAGAGAGCTGAGGGATGGCATTGTGGACATGAGATCAGAGGGTGGACTGGGCCTGGAGAGTACAGGTGACAGTAAAGGGAAGAGAGATGGGGACTGGGGTAGGAAAGTTGAACCTAATGGCTTCACTTTCTCAGTGGAGTGAGTCAGGGAACAGGAGAGGGAGCAGATAAGGGACATGCAGCTGGGAAAACTTGCTGTAGGACGTGGTGTTTGAGCTGGGAACTGGAGGATTCAGAGAGTAAGGTGGCAAGGGAATGAGCTGGGTGGTGTGTCTGTAAAATGATGGGAAGAAATGACTGGCTAGATCAGGAAACTCATACTGGGGAGTAGCAGGAAATAATATTATTAAAATAATAATATTTTTATTTTAATAATATTATTAAAACAATATTAATGGTGCAGGTAAGATCAGATTAGAGAAGGCATGAAATCAAGGCAAAGTAGTCCTTGAGTTATATGTTGAAAATGGTCTTCAAGTTTGGCAGGGATGAGATGCCTGATTTGGGTCAGCTGCGGATTAAGGTCAATGAAGTCAGCCCTAAGGTTGCTGCAGAAATCAAGGTGTGAAATAATAAGAGGAATTGGAGTGGAGCGTGCATTGGTCAGGTTGGAGAACTTGCCCTGGTGAGAATCCCTTCTCAAAGTGTCTACACGTAGCCCCCCACAAGGTGACATTGGCTTCTCTGACTCAGGCCCAACTCTGGCCACAGCTGATGGGACCAGGAATGGACACCAGATCCAAGGAGAATAGGTCAGATTCTCTCAGAAATTCTAACCAAGCAACAAAAAGTAATTTTCAAGATGGCAGTTGGTCTTAAAAGAAGGTCTTGTGGAGAAAGGGTCATTGTAGAAGGCACATTAGCTGATTAAACACAACAGGCATATATGTATGGGAAAGGATATAGCATAGTAGCTATGAACTTGGACTCTGAAGTCATTGTCTGGGTTCACGTGTCAGCTCCATAATTTACTAGTTATGTGAATTTGGGCATGTTTCTTAACCTCTTAATGCGTCCATTTCCTCATCTATATCATGAAGATAAAAATGTATTTCCTTACAAATTTGTTTTAAGGATTATGTGACATATACATATAGAGTGATAGCAGAAAGTCTAGAGCATAGAGCACTCAATAAACATTAGTTAGCTACAAGAAACATCCAGAGGACTCGGTAATGAACTAGAGGATAAAGAAGGAGGAATCAAAGATGTCTCTAGAAAGAGAAAAATAGGGAACAAAACATCCATTGTCAAGTGCAAAACCATCACCAATGGCTACACTTCTGGGAAGATAAAGCAAAGCAGTTTCTTACCCCTTGGTGGTCCGTCTTCTATCTTATTAAGCACAGTTACCTTCAAGTTTTCTCCACTAATCATTAAAAGATGACCCTCTTCACAGCCAACATATAGGTCACTTGTTGGAGTCCAGCAGTGCATAGTCGGGTGAAGCAAAGTATATAGATCGTCTTTAGGCTTCAAGGAAAGGTTTAAAACTTTGTGTTAAGACAACAGTCATGGCTTAAGAGCCAGAGAAATACTCAGCAAAAACAATTTCCAAGACAAAACAGGTGAACATGCGGTGGCTTCTCTGGTTGTGGAGCACGGGCTCTACGCACGCTGGCTTAGTAGTTGTGGCGCACAGGATTAGTTGCTCCGCAGCATGTGGGATCTTCCTGGGCCAGGGCTCGAACCCGTGTCCCCTGCATTGGCAGGCGGATTCTTAACCACTGCACCACCAGGGAAGTCCCACAAAAGTCTTGAGTAATAACTTCTACACTGTTTCTTGGTGGACTTTTTGATATCTTGCATCTAAGAAAGTCATTGTTTAGCTAAAATCACACCATTTGAGGAAGATTTTGGTCAACCTTTCCCCTCCTGGTTCTGCAGGGGGGCATGAATGTGATTTTCCTTGAGTGGCTATGGAGAGGCTGGCCTCGATCCTCTGCTTGGTTAACTGTCACGGGAAATAAGAGGACACTTTATCTGCCTCTGGTAGCCTCTCTAGTTCATGAAACATCCTACTTGACTTTGATTCCATGGAAAACTCAGAGAGAAATGCACAAATCTTTGGGATGTGCCTAGAAGAAATGTTGGTTTTGGGAACTAAAAATAATATGGACCAAGGGTCTATGGCAAATTTTTCCTGTAAAGGACCAGGTAGAGAATAGGCTTTGCAGACCACATAGGTCTCTGTCACATATCCCTTTTTTTTTTTTTAATCACTTAAAAATGTAAAAAACAGGGGCTTCCCTGGTGGCACAGTGGTTGAGAGTCTGCCTGCTAAGGCAGGGGACACGGGTTCGAGCCCTGGTCTGGGAGGATCCCACATGCCGCGGAGCAACTAGGCCCGTGAGCCACAACTACTGAGCCTGCACGTCTGGAGCCTGTGCTCTGCAACAAGACAGGCCGCGATAGTGAGATGCCCGAGCACCGCGATGAAGAGTGGCCCCTGCTTGCCACAACTAGGGAAAGCCCTCGCACAGAAACGAAGATCCAACACGGCAAAAATAAATAAATAAATAAATAAACTCCTACCCCCAACATCTTCTTGAAAAAAAAAAAAAAAAGAAAAAAGAAAATATAGTAGGCTATAGTAGAAGAGTGTTTAACTATTACAAGAGAATCTATGAGAAAGCAATTTGTTCTTCTTGGTAGAGTGAAGGAAGTGGACAGAGAGAGAATTATCATTTGGGATGGACCTGGAAATATGACTAAGGCAGAAATCATACATAGAAGCACTCCACGTGATAATTTTTTAAAGGATACATTGTCTTTAATTGTATGATTGGCCTATTTCATGCCCTCATAGCCTTGGATTGTTAGAAAATAAATACTTGAGTAACAATTTCGCCACCCAGTGGGCAGGAAAAGAAAGGGGACAAAATCACTCAAAAGGATTAAACTGTTGCTGATTAATGACATTTTTGTGGTGTCTAAACTGAGATTTGACTCAGAGGGAAAAGAGTTACTCACTGACTATCATTATTTAATCATCATTATTTAAAAGTTGCCTGGGTTGTCTTGATGACCTTAGACTATAAATCACAAAAAGACAGACTCTTACCTCGTATGGCAATGGGCTCAAAAATCTTTAAAAAACCACACATATCTGGTTCTCACAATACCAGTGAATCTGTATGTATGCCATAGAAGGTGAGAATTAAAACTTGGAATTTTCTTGCCTTGGTATATTAAGCTAGTATTGTGTGTGGCTTTTCTTACTTTAAGATAAACCTGGGCTTGTCTTCCTATTACTTTCTTTCATCAGTAAATATGTTCTGTGCTATTTAAAAATGAATGTAATATTATGTGGTGCAAGCAGAAACAATAATTTTCAATCCTGGAACCTGAGAATTTTAAAAGAAAAGGTGCCAATAGTGTTTAAAAGTATTTGTTGGTAACACCACCTCCTTGTTCAGTCCTCTGGAATCAAACATTTTGATCACTCGAGGACAAAATATAAAAAACTCAAGCCCAACTTAATATTGCTTTAGAAATTGTAAGCATCTGAATATGTGTCAGAATAGTTGAGTTTTAAAAGGAATTTCTGTTTAGTAACTTCTGCTTTAAAAAAAAAAAAAGTAGATGGAAAAAGAAAACTGGACCCTTGAGATTAAATTCACTATCTTGGATCCAATTTCTGCCCAGATAACACCTGCCTTTGATTTCCCCCATGCTACTAATGGATACCATTTCTAATGCCCCAAATAAGTTGTGTAACGTGATGCGGGCCTATTTAAAGTCCTATTTAATGTGTCTTTCTAGTGTTAGCTATAAGAGAAATAGGGGAGTATTTAACATTTGTAATTTTATAAAAATCCACATTTGTCAATTTTTAAGACCCTTTTTAAGGGTCAATTTTTAAGACCCTTAAATAGGTCAAGTCATTACTGGTTTCTTTGCCATTGGTACTGGGTCACAAGAAATTTCATTCACAGGAAGAAATAGAATCAAGACATTTGAGATCTAAGTTTAGTTATGCTTTCACTCATTGTTTTTAGCAATTTTTCTCACCTTATTTGTCTATAAAATGAAAGAAGTAAATACTGGGAAAGTTGATTTCTAATTTAAATGTAAAGTAAATGGCTTTAATAATATTCCCTGTATGATTTATAGATGTCATACTTTAATATCAAATTTGTTTTCAGAAAAAGGTTAAAATGAACTGAGTTACAAAAGTCCTAGGAAATAAAGATGTCTGTTTATTATGAGCATTTTAAAAAATGGTAACTCCACATTTAATTATTTAAAGGTGGCATTTCATAGCATTTTTCAAATAACAAGAACAATTGCTTGAATTTTAAATGTTTTATGTAGGAACCATCAAGTTGGCACAAAGGGTGAATGATGTGGGCTCCCACAGAAATTTGTTGCACACACACACACACACACACACACACATTTGAGATGGTTGAAAATGTGGGTTCTTTGGCATCAAAAACTAAGCATAGAAACATTGTTTCAAGTTGTAAACCTTGATGGCTGATGTGTTTGTTTTTACTTTGCTGCCCCACTGTGGCTGAATGTGGTTGCATTTCCAAGCATAGGACCTGTACTATTAAAAGGAATTAGTTATTTTCTGTAATTTAAAAAAGTGAGTAATTATCATCCTTTAGAGGAAATACTAAGAGCATACAACCTTTTCCCTTGCTGGCCAGAGATTTTTTGATTAATTATCACATGGAACTATTTTAAACATCTATAGCTTAATTCTCTGCAGTGTTCAGAAACACTGGGGAAACTCTACTTCTGTTCTCCTGGGCTTGGAGCTTTCACACAAGCATTCACATAACGCAGGTTCCAGAGGCTCAGCAGAATCCAGCCTCTTACCTTCATCCCAAAGGCCCTGCATGTGTCACTCTCTACTCCCTGCCTCGCTCTTGACCATCACTGCACCTCATTCCCCCTCACTTACTCTGCTCCAGACACAGGGCTCTTTTCTCAGCTCCTCAAACATACTGAGTTCTTTTCTTCCCCCAGGGCCTTGGCAGGCGCAGTTCTCCCTGCCTGAACACTCTTTACCCTGCTTATAGTAGGAGGAGCGCCTCCTTGTCCTTCAGTCATCTCCCCAGAGGCCTTCCTTGAGCAGCATGTTAATCTCTCTCTCACCTCCACGCCCACCTCTCATTTATCCTGTTGTAATAACTGTCACGTTTCACAACGATTTGCTGTATCTCTTTACTTCTGGTGTTGGTGGTGCTGCCGCTTTGTCTCCCTGGTAGAACGGAAGCTCCGAGAAGCAGGGTTATTATGCCTGGTTGGTCGCCATACGACCCTGCTGCCCGAAACAGTGCCTGCTACCTACAAGGAGCTTGATAAGTATCTGCTGAATGAAAAAAACTGAGTAACTGTTGGCAAACAGTTACTTATGAAGCTTTCTTCCACCGTTCTCCACTGCCTCATTTTCTCCTAGATTTGCTCCTGCTTCTGTGACTGTCCCCCCTCAGGCTCCTCTTCTTCCTCCTGTCTCTTGGCTGACTCCTTCCTCTCCGGCTCTCTTCCCTGACACCCTCTCTCTCCTTTTCCTCACCCCCTATCCCCTGCCCCCCGCCACGCTCCCACCATCCTCTCTGGCGGAATGACTCTGACCACACACTGTGTCTCCAGCCCTGCCTTCTCCTCCCTGACACTAGGTCCAAGTTGCCAGCTTCCACCTGGCATCTCCACCTGGATGCTGCCCAGCACTCCAAAGTCAGTATGTCCAAAACTGAAATCACATCTGGGCCCCCTGTTTCAGTTAGCAAGGCCATCATCTTCCGAGTCACCCAAACTCAAAACTCCAGAGCCTTCATCTCTCGTGGCCTCCAGGGCTAGTCTGAAATAAAAACCAGGAAGATCCTCTCTATCCTGCATGTCTCATGGGATGGTCATGAACGCAAATAGGCAAACACGGAGAGGGGCCAGGTCATTACCCTGAAAGTTTCTGCCTCTTCACCCACTAGTCCGGCAACGGCTGACACAGGGAGCACAGGTCCATAGACAGGATCTTTGGGCAATGATTGGGGAAAAATGACATCTGTTTCATTACAAAATGACCCATCTTCCAAAGGCAGTTTTACTGACCTGTGGAAAAAAGAGACATCAGAATAATCAGATTAACAGAAACAAGTCACTGATGGAACTGCTGCATATCAGTGGTAAGCAGAATGGGAGGTGTTACAACTCATTAAAAAAACCTAGCAAAAACCAGATGAAACCAAATAGTAGATTTAAAAATATATATCATAAAAGTACAAGTAATACACAGTCATAAATTAAGTATATAGGGATTTTTCAAAAAGTTAATATGTAAAGCAGGAATTGTAAATTTGAACACTGACAGAGGTTAAGCAGGTGGTGTGTGGCCAGGTAGGACTGTGGCAGATGGGAAAGTGTTTTCCCTCCTGTGAGACAGTGGAAAATATGTATATAGGTCTCTTCCTAGTTTCCTGGCACAGAGGTCCTGAAACCCTTGTAAGTCCCCAAGTGATAAGAGCATTTGGAGCATCTTCTGTGCTACTGAGGCGATTCTAGGTGGGCTCCTGGGTGGCTCCGGAACGGGTGCTGGTCACCAGAAAGACCAAGCCATGACTAGAAGCTTGGAAGTTTCAGCCCCAACTCCCATCCTCCAGAGAGAGCAGAGGAGCTGGAAATGCAGCAAATAATTGATCGTGTGACATGAGGAAGCCTCCATAAAATCACAATGGTAGGGAGTCTGCAGAGTCCCAGGAGTCACCAGGTTGGTGAACACATACACTTGGGAGGGTGATGCAGCCCAACTCCATGGGACAGAAATTCCTTCATTCAAGACCCTCCAAGACCTCGCCCTACGTGTCTCATCATTTAGCTGCTCATTTGTATCCTTTATCGTATCCTTTAATAAACTAGTAAATGTAAGTAAGTGTTGTTGCCCTGAGTTCTGTGAGCTGCTCTTGCAAATTAATGGAACCCAAGGAGGGAGTCATTGAAACCTCTAATCTATAGCCACTTAGTCAGAAGTACAGGTAACAACCTGGGCTGCAGCTAGCGTCTGAAGTGGAAAGGGGAGGACAGTCTTGTAGGACTGAACCCTTAGCCTGTGGAATCTGACTCTGTCTCTGGGTAGATAGCGTAAGAATTGAGTTGAATGGTAAGACACCCAGCTGGTATCAAGGAGACTTGCTTAGTGCCGGGACAAACCTCCTCCACAAATGTCAGAATTGAAGTGTTCACTGTGAGTAGTAAAGGAGACTCATGGGGAAGAAAAACACAGTAGGGAAGAACTAGGCTTTTCCCTACATAGAAAAAGAAAATCTGAGTTTTTTTCTCTATACACACCCCCTAAAGCTGGCAGGCACCACTCAGTTCCAACCAAGAGGGTTTGCTGACTTGTGAGAACTTTGGTTCCAAAATTTCAAGAGAAAATCATAATCTGTATATTTATGAGAAATTTCTCAAATTTTAAATATTGGCAACACACATGGACCAAAAAAAACATAAATGTAGGTTGTATTCAGCTACCTTTACAACCTCTAGTATCAAGAATTTATTTTCAGATTTGCCAAATATTTACTTTTAAACCACAACATGGCTATAAAAGTGAGTTTAGAGAATTCATGGCTTTATGTGTTAAACTCAAAATGTTTTTGGTTATGTTTTATGAATGATGAATAATTTTGAAAAATGATCACGCAAAAACAGTACTTACTACTCAAATGCAAGACTTAACTAAGTATTTTCAAATCCTGCTTGTTTTCTGATCCAGGACAATCCACTCACTTTGCCTCCCACTTTATTTGCCTATAGAAAAATCACAACTCAACATTCAGAGCTAAAGAAGCATATTCAAGGGAAGCAAAAGGAGAGAAAGATGTGATAAATTACTTGCCTGCCGTGGTGAGGATCTGATAGAGACATTACCCACTTTATAAAAAGGTACAGTGTTGTCAACTCTGCCTTGAGACAGATTTGGCTATTCAATGGGTTCTTGTAAAAATGAAATTGAGACATAAAGAATACTGAGGAGAAAGAAGTGCCTCTCTTAGGGTTTTCCATTCGAAAACTTCATTTACTAACTTTACATTGCTCTTTAAGAAGGCAGTTTTTCAAAAACTGCAATTTCAAGGATGTGTATGTCCAACGTTTCCTTAGTCTTTGACTTTGGGGAGTATGATGAGAATGGTCAGCTCAGGGGCACCCTGAGTCTTTGAATTCTTTTCAACAAAGGTACCATTATTATCAGCTATCACCAGGACATTGGTCATAGAAGTTCTCTTTGACCCAGTTCTATTTAAACAGGCAATTCCATGACTTCACTACATGCAACTACCCTTTTGTTTACAGATAATGTGGCTGAAGGTATAATCTACACACTCCCCATATCTAAAAATTTCTTATTTTTGAGATTTCAGTTGGGCATCAAAGTAATAGGAGCAAAAAGTGATAACATGACCTTTTTATTAAAAAATAATAATAATAATATATATATATATACACATACAATAGGAATGTTTTGAAATAGTAAGAGCAAATACAATTTTGATTTAAACCATGTGGGAAAAGCTTGATATTTAAAAGAAACTCAGTGGGAAATCAAAGCACAGAGAATCCTTTCGAAATGCAAACAACCACTCCAAGGAAATTATATTGATATATGTAGAAAGAATGTTTTAAGTTAAGATGCACGTATATACAGATGAACCCATTTGCAAGGCAGAAATAAAGACACAGATTCAGAGAACAAACGTATGGACACCAAAGGGGGAAAGCAGGGGTGGGTGGGGTGATGGTGGTGGGATGAATTGGGAGATTGGGATTGACAGATACACACTAATATGTATAAAACAGATAACTAATAAGAACCTGCTTAAAATAAATAAATAAATAAATAAGGAAGGGGAAAAAAAAGAACCTTCTGTATAGCTCAGGGAACTCTACTCAATACTCTGTAATAACCTATATGGGAATAGAATCCAAAAAAGAGTGGACATATGTATATATATAACTGATTCACTTTGCTGTACAGCAGAAACTAACGCAACATTGTAAATCAACTATACTCCAATTAAACTTAATTTAAAAGTATTTAAAAAACAAACAAAAAAAAAGGATGCACGTACAAGGCCACTTAATTCACCAGACTGATCCAATCACGTTACATGAATGCAAACAAAAATCCCCACTTTGCTGTGTTGCAATGAAGTCTCTTACTTTGCTTCAAGATAATGCTCCTGGTTACTTCTTTCGATTGTCCACACAGTCACTGCACTTGGACTTGACAAGCACAACTGGTGCCAGTTCATGGGGTTAAAAGTCATCTGGCTCACATCTATACCGGGTTGCGATTTCTTGCACAAAATGACACCCGATTCCCAGTTCCTGAGAGGAAAATTGAGTTTGGTGAAAAATAATTTGTTTGAACTTCATATCTTGAGAACATTTATCTAATTATCTGAAAACAATTTACATAAATTGAGAATTTATGATATAACTTATTAATCTATGATCTTAATATCAAATTTATAAATAATTATGCTTATCATTATAGTGTGCCCTCCTAGGGAAGCAAAATAACTATTTTAAAATATTACTCTTCAATATGCTACTAAGGCTGTTTTATCTCCTTATCAAATTTGGATTTGACCCATTCAAATCTAGAAAATGGAATATATCATCACATTTGCTGAAAAGTAAGTGTAGGTACCTAAATCTCTTCGTACACATGAGTACTCCTCATAGATCGAGACGTGCTGTACACACTGATGCCAGTAGACCATTTACTGAGCTTTTAAAATCATAGTACTAGTACCTTGAAACAGACTAAATCATTTACCTGTTTGAGAGAATATCGTGAATGCCTATCACGAGCAAGTTCCTTTGCTAGATGACATACACAGAAAAAAAATTAATGTTGAGCTGTCTGACTCCTGAATGGAGCCAGAACTCCATTCAGGGCTGTGGTTTGCGAATTGGAACTAATAGGTGTGGAGCTCGGCTTGTCTATCAGCTCCCTCCTGCTTCCACCTCTTTCCATCCCCGTCACAAAGGTCCCATCCATCAATATCAACCATTCTCTTGCTGGTACCACTGGTTCCCTGGATTTTTTGACTTTCTGCCTCAGATGCCTGGGAAAACCCATCAACCCTGGATGGATACAACTGAAAGCCTGGGCAGTTGAGAGAAAAGAAGAAAGATCACAGGACTAAGTGCGTCAGTGACATTATAAATTCATGGTTACCACCCCCAGGGACCCTCTATACCACCTCCAGTCCTGCTATGTTTCTCTGGTTGGTTTTCTCTCCTGTTCTCTAAAGTGCTGATTTTTTAATACTCTCCACTTTCCTGAAGCCTCAAACTCCTCCACCTCTTTCTTACTCTCAGTAAATGATTTCCACAAAGAAAACAGAGGCCATCAGCTGAGAATTCCTCCAAATTTCTGCTAGCGAGTGTAGTGACCTGCCAGGATCTGTATCATTCTTTCCCTCTCCTCTTCTGTTACAATGAAGGCATATCCTTCCTCCTGCCTAAGGCCAATTTCACCACCTGTGCTCTGGACCCTACAGGTCCTGACTTCTTAGGAACATTAGTTTATCCATTGTTCCTTCTCTTCTGCATCTTCAGACTCTCCCTCTCTCCTGACTCCTCCCTGTCAGCACTTAAATTAAGCGCTCATCTGTACTATCTTAAAAAAAAAAAAAAAAGCCCTCCCTCAGTCTCACCCTTCCACGTCTCTCTCCCTCCCTTCGAGCCAGACTTCCCTAGCGAGTTGTTCTAAACTCACCGCCTCCTCTTTCTCACGCCCACTCTCTCCTCACTCCAGGAAATCTGCATCCCATCACCACCATTCCATCGACAAAGCTGTGTGTCTCCAAGATCCACTGACATCCGCCTTCATCTCAAACCCAGCAGGCACTTCTCAGTCCTTGTCTAACTTCACTTCTGCAGAATTGGACTCCGCTCACCACAACTACCTTCTGGGATGACTCTTGGACTCTCTGTCACACGGCTCTTATGGGACACCCCATACCTGTTGGCCTCGCACTGTCTCTGGGACCTGGACCACCTCTTCTGCCTAGCTGACTCGGTGGCTGTCCAGCAGTGTAGGCTTCAACTAACTTCACGGGCACACCTCATGCCCGCTCCACACGCACAGGGCCATCCCAGGTTGCAATAAATCTGAAAGCGTGGCGGAGTTAATACCCTGGGCTGGGAAACTTTGATTGATAGGGTAACGGGAGTAGGTGGGTAAGTTCCCATATCTTCCTCTCCCTTCCCCAGCCCCCTGTGTCATAGCCCAGGGACTGTCCATGTTCACAGGAGTCCATTACGGCCTCTCAGAAGACCACCTGCGGGACAGAGCAGCCAAGTGGTACCCAGTAAAGTAATGCGCATTCACATTGGCTCCTTCCCCTTCCCTGCCCCCTTTTCCAGCTTGCCTCCCACCTGGAACTTTACTCCCTCCTAAAGAAGTCGCTGGTGAGCTTCCGCCTCAGGCTCTGCTTTCTCTGGAATCCAGGCTGAGGCATATTTTGGAACCTCCATGCCTCTGTCCCTCTTTGCTCCGTGACTGCTCCTTCTGAGTGTCCTGTGAGATCCCTCTGCCTCTTTCAATCCCTTTTATTGGTCTTCCTCTAGGTTCTGTCTGAGGTTCCTCTGTAGGTGCTCTAATCCACTTTTCGCACTTTGATTACTAATCTGATGTAACAACAACCAAATGTTAATCTCCAGCCCTCTCTCCTGTGCTCTGGGTCTGGCTATCTAGGACAGTGACAGATTGTGTCTCTCAACATCTGTTCTCCATTTCTTCCTCTGAGTAACAGAACCCCTGGTTTTTAGCCAGGCACATGTCACCCACAGTGAGGACCATATTTCCCAGCTTCCCTTGCAGCTTGATTTGACTTGTGACTAAGCTGGCCAGTGGGATCTAAGTGGCAGTGATGTGTGCAGCTCCCAGGCTGGGCATTCCAACAAATGTCTGTGCCCTTCCCCTTATGCTTTTCCTTTCCACATGGCTCCCCAGAATACATGGCTGGTGCCCCACTTCAGACTAGAGATGAAGGCAACACGCTAGGAGTAGGAGAACAACAAAATAGGGTGGACAGGTCCCAGACACTGGGGAGCCACCAGACCAGCCATGGGCTGCTCATACCTGGACTGCTGCATGGGAGGGAAAGAAACTTCAGTCTTGTTTAAGCCACCTCTTTAGGGTGATTTGGGCTTCTGTGACAGCAACTGAACCTAAATCCTAACTGATATATCAACTGCCAACTGGACATCCCCATTTCTTTATCTCAGGCACACTCAGCTGTCCCAACTCATCTTCCCCACTGCCTCGTCCAACCTCCCTCCACCCATGCTCTCTATATCTTTCTGAAAAGCACCACAACGTCCTCAAGTTTCCCAAATCACAACTCTGGGTAAAACCCTCAACTGTCCCTCTCCCTCAGCACCACGCCCAACATTCAGTCGGTCACCAAGCCTCATGGTACTGCCTCCTAAACATCTCCACTTTTCTCTGTCCCTATACTCACCACCCCAGTCCATGCCACAACCACCTCTCATCTGGACCACCACAGCCTCCTAATTGATGTTCATGGCTTACTTCCCTCCAATATCCTTCCATGATGTGACTAGGAGTGTCCTTACATGCAGATCTAATCATGTCACATCCCTGGTTAAAATCCTTAATAGTCTCCCAATGTCTCTAGGATAAAGGATGTGCCTACTAGCATGACTTATACATAGGGTGAGTATCCTTCTGTATTAATTATTGATAACATACCCCTTTCACTCTCACAAGTGTCCTGATTTGGATGGTAAACTACATGGTCACATATTTACAAGGCTGCTCATGAGCTGGCCTCAGACTGTCCCTCTGGGCTTGCCTCTCATGGCTGATCTCTTGTCCTCATCATTATGATCTCTTAATTAAATCCGCAAACTCGCCATATTTTCTGACCTCATGGCCTTTGCACATGCCTTTCCTCTGCTTAGAATCCTCTTCCTTTTCCTCTTCACAAAGCTGATTCCTACTCATCCTTTAAGTACTGCTATGGTTGAATTGTGTCCCCCACAATTCAAGGGTGGATGTCCTCACCCTCAGTATCTCAGAATGTGACCTTATTTGGAAGGAGGGTCTTTACTGAATTAAAAGAAGCCATTTAGGGTGGCCCTACTCCAATATGACTAGTATCCTTATAAAAAGGGGAAATTAAGAGACAGATACACATACAAGGAGAACACCATGTGAACACGAAGACAGTTATTCACAATCTGGAACAGATTGTCCCTCACAGTCCTCAGCAGGAGCCAACCCTGCTGACACCTTGATCTCAGAATTCAGGCCTCCAGAACTGTGAGACAATAAACTTCTATGCTTAAGCCACTCCGTTTGTGGTACTTTGTTAATGGCAGCCCTAGAAAACCAATACAACCATCAACAGGTGAGTGGGTAAACAAACTGTGGTACATCCATACCATGGAATAGAAAGGAATGAACTATTGAAACACACAGTACATGAGAGAATTTCAAAATAATTGTGCTGCATGGAAGAAGCCAGACCAAAAAATAGAGTATATAATGTATGTGCAATTCTAGAAAAGGCAAAGTAATCCAGAGTGTGAGTAAACACATCAGTGGTTCCCTGGGGCCGAGGGGCAGGGCAACGATGGTGTATAGGAATGTGTGGCAAGAGCCAGTAAGGAAGGGTCTGAAGAGCAAAGGGAAACTTTTGGAGGTGATGGATATATTCATTATCCTGATTATGGTGATGATTTATGGGTAAGTCAAAAGTTATCAAGTTGTGTGTGTGTGTGTGTGTGTGTGTGTGTGTATGAGCAGTATATTATACACCAGTCATACCTCAGTAAAGCTGTTTTTTAAAAAAGTAACTCTGCATAAACTAAGTGTTGTTCTCAGGATCTAGATTATTACATTTTTTCCTGAGAAATGCTGGTATGTAAGGAGTGTCCTCAACCATTGGTGGAACATTCTGTATTTCCCCTTAATAAGATAAATTCCCCCCTGAAGCAGTTTATATTATGGATGGAAGAGTGAGTGCAGCTTTGAAGGTGGCCACATGAAGTGACCCAGAAAAGACCAGGCATGTGTCTTATTCACAAGTATTTCCTCTACAGCTGGAAAATGGGATATAATGTTCCATTCTCTGAACATATAATTGTTCCAACGTCCCTAAAAACAATTACTCAGACTGAGCTCTAATATAGAGACCATCTTAATTTCAACATTAGTGGAAAATATGAAAATAATTCAAAGGTACAATTTGTTTTAAGAAAAGATGAAACTTTATGTACTTATCCATGTGCTCTGTACCTGACAAAGGAAATATTATAACAGGTTAACAAAAAGAGAAAGACGGTAATTAAGCTCTTTTAGCTTTTGCCCTGCCAATTTTCTGCCTGAAAGTAGTGACTATATTAAACCTTATGATTAGGACTTTTATTCCTTCCATTTTTCCTTGTTCTGGATTTTTCATGTATATGTCCTTTGATACAATCCAGAAGGACAGGATTAAAATGTGACCCAATGAAAGGAATTCTGCAGGAGGCTGCAACTTACCAGAGGGCCAGTTCAAATTCTGGGAGGGAGGAGTAACTAGCCAGGTAGGTGCCACAGTAACTGAATGAAAGTAAAGTGTAGTCCAGAAGAACATTGCCTAAAATACAAAATCCATTACAAGGATTTAACCATTATGTTCAGATTAACTATAGTCTTATAGTTTAATTTCCCTTATCTAATAATTTTTATGTAATTCAAAAGCATTTGGCTCCTGGAATAAGAGATGTCTTGGTTGATTTCTAACACTATTAACAGAAAGCTATGAGCTAAGTTCAGATACATGTTTAAAAGATTTTAGAGTGAATTAAGACCACAAGGTCACTCTCTCTAGTCTTCAGTGCAAAACTGAGCATGCTGCACCATGTATGTCCCCATTTGGCTTGAAACGGCCCAAGAACCATAAAATATTCCATAAATATATGAAACATGGTAATTAGAAAAATTATTCAAACAACTTGAAAAACCCTGGGGAGTTGTAGTAATTCTAGCTTACTTCCATATCTCTGACTCTTAGGCCATATCTGGCCCTTAGCTTAGTATCTTCCAGTTCTTGGAACAACTATAAAAGGTCTATTCTCATCTGTACCTACAGTTGAAGAAATGAAACGTGACATTAAAAGTCTTAGCAACAATGTGTTTAAAATGTGCATCATGAGGATGCTAAAACAGGGAAATGTCGGCTTCTGACTCCTTGCGTATGAGCCTCTGGTTTCCCCTCCTTTATCTGCTCTTCTTCAGTGTGGTTCCATAGATGCAAGCTTTGCCTTCTCCTATGTCTGTCTGTACATTCATGTCTTTGTATCAATTTTTACCCCTACCTTCAACAAAAAAGAATGCTATCAATTTCACTGCACTGTGCCTAGCAATTAGGAACTTTAGAAAAATTTGTGAACTTGATAAGCAGAATAACCTCATCTTGGTTTAAAAGACGCTTTTTAAAATGAATATTGAGATGGAAGAGTTTTTATGTTTTTGGTTGTTGGTAGTCTTGTAGTTTGGGCAAGTTCCATTGTTCTAATGAATATCTGTCTTTTTTCTTATTGTTTCATACATGCTCTGAAAATGTTTGGTCATCCTTGTTCCAAATATTTCCCTCAGTTTATTATTTGCCTGTTAATTTTTCATGTATTTTTGATGTTCATAAGATTTAAATTTGTATGTAATCAAAAACATGTCTTTCTATTTAAAATTTTATCCTTCGTGTGAAACGTTCTTTCCCATCCTCAAATTATTTCAATTTTCTACCACGTTTTTTCTACTTTTCAATGGGTTTGTTGTTTATAATGAACTCTTATTTTTGTTTGATATATGTTTTGATGTACAGTATGACATGAGTACCGAACTTGATACTTTTGTTCTCATAGTTTTAATACCATTGTTGAATAATCCATATCATCTACTGTGTGCATATGTGTAGGGGAGCATCTTCATCATGTACTTAGCTGTATATATTCTAGAGTCTGTCCCTAGCCTTCAGCTCTTCCATTGATGGAGTGATCCCTGCACCAATACAACACTCTACATAACTATAGCACCATAATGCTAAGAGGGCCCTCTGCCTTGGCATCAATCTCTTTCAAATTATTCCCATTCTCTACTTTTTGTTCTGGAAGAATATTCATTTCATTTAAGTACTCCTGGCTCTCTAAAACATATGATAAACCTATGAATTATACTCTGTGAAGATATGAGAAATATTTTTATAATAACTGGACTCTCCATGCAGGAATATGCCTATGTTTAAATATTTTATATCAGTGATTTTTGTAGTTTTCTTCCTTAAGGTCAGTCACATTTCTTCTTTGGAGTATTCCTAAGTGTTTAAATCTTCTAATTGTATGGATATTTATTTTGAAACCAGCATCTTACTGAGCATTATTTTATTAGTCCCAATATACTATTATGCATTAACTCCTTTCCCATAGGTATAATTTTTCAGTTTCATATTTTGTTGCGTTGGCTAGAAACTCCACGTTGGTTTTAATATTAGTGGTAACAACAGGCATCCTTGATGACTTAGTCCTAATTTTATTATAAATGTCTTTAGAGTTTCATTATTCAATATTAGTGTTGGCTATTGGTTTGAATTAACTTTCAATTGCTTGTACAGGGCTACAGCCAAATAATAAAGCTGGGGAAATTATTTTTAATTTTATTTTTAATTAAAAAATATTTTATTGGAGTATAATTGCTTTACAATGTTGTGTTAGTTTCTGCTGTACAGCAAAGTGAATCAGTTATATGTAGACATATGTCCCCTTTTTTAGATTTCCTTCCCATTTAGGTCACCACAGAGCATTGAGCTCCCTGTGCTATACAGCAGGTTCTCATTAGTTATCTATTTTATACATAGTAGTGTATACATGTCAATCCCAAACTCCAGTTCATCCCACCCCACCCCTCTTGGTATCCATAAGTTTGTTCTCTACATCTGTGTCTCTATTTCTGTAAAGATGTGGAAATTTTAAAAATGAAGGGTAGTTACGGTCCATGTACAGGCATACTTTGGAGATATGGGTTTGGTTTCAAACCACCACAATAAAGCAAATATTGCAATAAAGTGAGTAACAAATTTTCTTCGTTTCCCAGTGCATATAAAAGTCATATTTATACTGTAGTCTATGAAGTGTGCAATATCATTATGTCTAAAAAAATAATTTCCTTAATTTAAAAATATTTTATTACCAAAAGATGCTAAGCATCATCTCAGCCTTAAGTGAGTCATAATCTTTTTGCTGGTGGAGGGGCTTGCCTCCGTGTTGATGGCTGCTGCCTGATGAGGGTGGTGATTGCTGAAGGTTGGGGTGGCTGTGGCTATTTATTAAAATAAGACAATGAAGTTTGCCACATCAACTGACTCTTCCTTTCATGAACGATTTCTTTGCAGCACACAATGCTGTTTGGTAGCATTTTACCCAGGGTAGAACTCCTTTCAAAATTAAAGTCAATCTTCTCAAGCTCTGCCACTGCTTTATCAACTAAGTTTATGTAATATTCTAAACCTTTTCTTGTCATTTCAACAACCTCATAGCATCTTCACCAGGAATAGATTCCAACTCAAGAAGCCACTTTCTTTGCTCATCCATAAGAAGAAACTCCTCATCTCTTCAAGTTTTACAATGAGATTGCAGCAATTCAGTCACATCTTCAGGCTCCATTTCTCATTCTAGTTCCCCTGCTATTTCCACCATATCTGCAATTACTTCCTCCGCTAAAGTCTTGAACCCCTCAGTCATCCATCAGGGTTGGAATCAACTTCTTCCAAACTCCTGTTAATATTAATATTTTAACCTCTTTCAATGAATCACGAATGTTCTTAATGGCATCTAGAATGGTAAACCCTTTCCAGAAGGTTTTCAATTTACTTTGCCCAGATCCATCAGAAGAGTCAGTATCTATTGCAGTCCTACAAAATGTATTTCTTGAATAATAAGACTTGAAAGTTGAAATTACTCCTTGATCCATGGGGTGCAGAAGGGATGTTGCATTAGCAAGCTATGAAAACAACATTAATCTCATTGTACATCTCCACCAGAGCTCTTGGGTGACCAGGTGCACTGTCAATAAGCAGTAATATTTTGAAAGGAATCTTCTTTTCTAAGCAGTAGGTCTCAATAGTGAGCTTAAAATATTCAGTAAGCCATGTTGTAAACAGATGTGCTGTCGTCCAGGATTTGTAGAGTACAGGCAGAGTAGACTTACCACAGTTCTTAAAGGTCCTAGGATTTTCAGAATAGTAAATGGGCACTGACTTCAACTTCAAGTCACAAGCTGCATTAGCCCCTCACAAGAGAGTCAGCCTATCTTTTGAAGTTTTGAAACTAGGCATTGACTTCTCTTCTCTAGCTATAAAAGTCCCACAAGGTATCTTCTTCCAATAGAAGGCTGTTTCATCTACATTGAAAATCTGCTGCTTAGTGTAGCCACCTTTATTAATTATCTTAGCTGGATCTTCTAGATAACTTGCTGCAGCTACTACATCAGCACTTGCTGCTTCACCTTACACTTTTATGTTAGGGAGATGACTTCTTTCCTTAAACCTCATGAACCAACCTCTGGTAGCTTCAAACTTTTCTTCTGCAGCTTTCTCACCTCTCTCAGCCTTCACAGAATTAAAGCGAGTTAGGGCCTTGCTCTGGATTAGGTTTTGGCTTAAGGAAATATTGTGGCTGTTTGATCTTCTATCCAGACCACTAAAACTTCCTCCATATCAGCAATGAGACTGTTTTGCTTTCTTATCATTTGTGTGTTCACTGGAGTAGCACTCTGAATTTCCTTCAAGGACTCTTCCTTTGCATTCACCACTTGGCTAACAATTTGGTGCAAGAGGCCTAGCTTCCGGTCTATCTGGGCTTTTGACATGCCTTCTTCACTAAGCTTAATTATTTCTAGCTTTTGATTTAAAGTGAGATATGTGCGACTCTTCCTTTCACTTGAACACTTAGAGGCTATTGTAGGGTTACTAATGGGCCTAATTTCAATACTGTTGTGTCTCAAGGAATAGGGAGGCCTGAGGAGAGGGAGAGAGACAGGGGAATGGCTGTTTGGTGGAACAGTCAGAGCATATACAAAATTTAGAGATTAAGTTTGCCATCTTATTTGGGTGTAGTTTGTGGCACCCCAAAACAAATAAAATAGTAACATCAAAGATCACTGATCACCATAACAAATATAATAATGGGGAAAGTTTGAAAAATTGCACAGAGACAAGAAGTGAGCAAATACTATTGTAAAAATGGTGTCAATAGACTTGCTCAATGCAGGGTTGCCACAGACCTTCAATGTGTAAAAAATGCAGTATCTATGAAGCATAATAAAGCAAAGCACAATAGAACAAGATATGCCTGTAGACGGTTCCCAATGTATGAATGGGTTATGTTTTAAATGTTGTTTTAGTCTGTTAAGAACACAGACAAATTTCCCCACAAATAAAATGTTAAATTACAGTGAATATCCTTGGCATGATCCAAACACTTCTCTGATCATAAGCTACAGAACTGAGACCAGCCTCAAGACTTGCTAAGCTTTCCGTCCAAGATGTGTTAAATGAGGGAATCGTTACATGGAGGCCCTAGTATATGTGCAACAGCCCAGCCTGGGTCAGATGTATCTATGAATGAGTCAATAATAACTTAAATTGTAGGAAACATTGATTGACATTGTATATATGACATATATATATTACATATACATACACTTCATATATATATATGAAATGTATTATATAATTACATATGTTACACTTAATTTCATTTATTATCACCACAGCCTTAACAGTAGATACCATTATCCCCATTTCATGGATAAGGAAATTGAGGCTCAGAGACTTATCTTTAGAAGTTATACAACATCCATGCAGTTAGATTTTCCATAAATCATAAGGAAAGAAAATACTGTTCTGAAAAAGGTTTACAAACAACATTTAGTGCTCTAACAGAGTGTTCTAGCCCAGTGATTCTCAAGTTTAACGTGCGTATGAATCACCTAAGGAATCTGGTTAAAACGCAGATTACAATTCAGTAGGTCCTGGATGACAGCAGAGTTTCTGCATTTATAATAAGCATCCTAGGTAACGCAATGCTAATTGTAAGCAGACCACATATTAAGTAGCAAGGTTCTAGCCTACTTAATTAAATTCTAAGTGATCAGCCTGATTCCTTCCTTATAAATGTGTATTACCAAAAAACAAAACAAATAAAAAACCCACCAAAACTGAAAAAACAATCCTTCAAAAACAAAAAGACTTCATTTATAAGAGCTAGATCTGGTCACATCTTAAAACAAAATCCTTCAGTCATGGCAGAGGAAGCGTCTTGTAAGATACCTTTTAATTTGATCCTTCTGGTTAATCCAGGAAAGTTGTATATGTAGATGAGGGGTCTCAGCCGCCGGTCAGAAAAAGCCACAACCTCATGAGGAACGTTAGTTGCCACGACACCCACAGTTCCATTCATACACTGGAGTACAGTCTTTTTCTTGGTTTCAATATTAATAAATATTATGAAATTCCCACAAGGGTAGCAAATGGTGCTGTCGTTGACAAAATGAACATTCTGCCTGGGGAATCCTTGCACCCATCTTTGGGAAAAGATACGTCAACATCAATAAAATACATTTCAAATGCTTTTTCTTTCTTTATTTTTTAAACAAAAGATCATCAAAATTTTTGAAACATATCTATTCTCTTTTCACCCCCTTTCTGCCCAAACACACAAGGTTGCTGTGAGACCAGTCTGAGTCCAGGCACTACAGAAACTTAAATGCCACCTAAAGTTCCACAGGTCTCAAGAACCTTCTTCAGAGAGCTTTTCCAGTGAAGCACAACCTCTGTTCAAACTTGAAAAAATCTCAGAAGGATCTCTGGGGTTTTGTATACTTGGAAAAGAAAAAGTAAAAACAGAGAGAGAAAAGAGCTTGGTCCTAATTGAAAACAGGGTGCATCCTGGTCCTTACCTTTAAAATTAGTTTTGATTTTTAAAAGAAATGTTAAAAAAACAACTTTGAATAGGACTGCCTGCTTTATGGTTGTGAGCCCAGTAGGGAAATTGCTTCTTTACAAAGATGGAGCATGTGTAGCCATATTTTAGATCTAAAATGTAGAGATAAATGCAGCAAGTAAAAGGAATAAGTCAACATGAATGAAAAGATTAGAACACAAAAGTAACATATTTTTAAGTAAGGATTGTTTGGTGAGTGTAAGCTAGACCAAGGAGAGAGAGAGACTGAGAAGAGGGGGAGAGTCTACCTCTATTTAAATAGTAAAGATACGCTTAAAGATGGTGGAGAGGGCAAGAGAAAGACACTGGTTTGGAGAGAAACTTCATGGGAATGGAGAGTACAGCCAGGGCTGGTGGAGGATGCTGTGTGAACATAGGACAGGTAAAACTCTAGAATGTGGAAGGAGAGCAATACCAGCTTACACCTGGGCAGCGCTTTATGCTTTTCAAAGGCCAGTATAAGTGCAAACAAATCCAGAGTCGGTGGATAGGAGATAGAAGGAAGGGATTGATGGCCCTAACCTTGGGGAAAATCACCAAAGCCCACTAGGATGGGAGGAAGGCTGTCATTGGGATGGGGGTGGGGAGTGGGGAATATATATGAAAGCAAAACGGATCACTGAAGGTAAAATAGCCAAAAAGAGGAGGCAGAAATGGAGAGTGGAGGAGAGCAGTACTGGGTAAGCCAGCGAGGGTTGGGGTCACAGCATAGTGAGGGACGGAGGGGTGGGACGTGGAAAGAGCTGGAAATGTGGTCATTGAATAAGGGGACGAGGGGAATGGAGAGAAGTCACAGAGAAAGGAAGTCTGCAGGAAGGCGTTGGGGGTTGAAGGAAAAGAGGTCGAATTTGCGTGAAAGCAGGTCTACAGGGATGGGACGAAGCGGATAGGGAGAGGATGCAGTTCTGAGGGAAGAATTTCCACTAGACGAGTCAGTCGCGGGGCCGCGAACGCCTCACCTCACAGACAGGGACGCGCCGAGGGCGACGTTGTGGGCTTCATCTCGCTCCCGGCCTTGCGCCATGGGCCGTGTGTCTCTCAGCCGGGCCAGGGGCAGCAAACGCCAGGCCCAGGCCAGTGTCTGCAACGATTACACCGAGGCCCCGGGCTGCTGGGTTGGCGGTCTCCACTGTTTACACCGTATCCGGGAGACCGCAACCCCTGCGCCCATTGGCTCTGTCCTTTCAGCTGCTCCCTCTCGAGCCAAGCGGATTCGTGGAAGCGCTGACGGGTCTTGACCAATGGGAGAGCGGAGAGCGAAGCGAGGGGCTGGCCCCAAGGTGGGTGCTGGAGTGGCCCGGTACGGGGCGTATAATTACAAAATTAATAAATATCAGTAGCAGACTTTAATATTGAGTGGTGACCGTGCCAGACGTCTTTCCAAGCGCGGTCAGATATTATTTCATTTAATATTCAAACCCCCCAATCAGCCTCATTTTATAGAAAAGGAAAACAGGATAAGAGAATTAATTTGTCCAAGGCTACAAAACTGAGTGGGACTTAAAGCCAGATCTAGTCTAAATCTAGAGCTTCAAGCCTTTAATTACTTATTACACACTCTAATGGACCCTCAACTATTTCAAGGAGGCAGAAAGCTTCTGGAAGTAACTGATCGAAAGGTCAGCAGTTTTTCCTTGCCTCTTCGCTTCCCACTCAAACACTCTCTTGACCTCCCCTACTTTCCTTCTGCCCTCCCCCCTCTCCAGTCCTCTCCTCTTCCCTTCTATAGGTCTCTCCTTCTCATCTTGCCACCTTCTCTTCGTTTCATTCACAAATATTTACCCAGTATTACTGTGCATTGTGCTAGTTACTTGGAACAAAATAGTGAGCAAACCAGATACAGTTCCTTCCTTCATGGAACTTAGAAGAACTTCCTTCTTGGTGGAGCCCAGGGAGTGAGGGATAGACATCCACTCTATTACACAAATGTAGGAATCACAGATTGAATTAAGAAGAAAAGGAAAATGATATTATAGGGCTTATGTTGTGGTCCTCTCCTGGTTGGATGGGTAGTGTCAGAGCTGGTTTCTGTGTGCACATGCTGTTTTCACTGAGATTTCAAGGATGAGGAGTGATTGCTGCGGGTAGAGGATGGGGAATGGGCAGAGAACAGTTTTTGTAAAGGAATTAAGGCAGGAAAACAGATGGCATGAACTGGGAAGGGCAGTGTGATTGGAGCAGGGGGGGATCAGTAGAAAACACTGAAGGCTGGAGAAGCAGCAAAGCACCAGGTAAAGGCCAAGTTGAGAATTCTGGTCTTTATCCTAAGAGCCACAGAAATATATTAAATGGTTTTAAAGAGAGGAATGACATGACCCGATTTATGTTTATAAAAGATCATTCTGGCTGCAGGAGGATTATCAATTGTGTAGGAGAGTAGAGAGAATAGAAATAGGAAGATCTGCTAGGAGTCGATTTCATGGTCCCAACAAGGGAAGCAAAGCAGGGTTGTCACGCTGAGCACTACTGGCATTTGGGACTGGATGGGGGTGGGGGTGGGTCTCATGCCTTGCGGGATGTTTAGCAGCATCCCTGCCAGTAGCACCTCCACAGGTGTGACAATCAAAACTATCTATGGACATTGTCAAATGTCCCCTGGGGGACAAAATCACGCCCAGTTGAAAGCCACTGTTGAGTCCATGTGTTACAAATATCTTAAAGGTAAAAACCTGTAGACTTTGTTGATGGATTGATAAAGAGGGGTAAGAGAGAAGGAAGAATCCAGGATGGTCCTGGGTGTCTGATTATCACAGTCAGAGATGGTTGTGTCCTTTGCTGAGGTGGCATGAGGAAGGAGTGGAGCTCTGTGTTTCTGCCTTGAAGAATTTCTTTGCTGAAATGCGAGTGCCAAACACAGGCAGTGCTTAGTGCGAGTGCCAAACACAAAACTGGCTGACAAAATCCCACATTGCTGGGTCACAGGGAGAAGTGTCTTGGACAACAGTCAAGCTTTCTCCTCTAGTGCTTCTTAAGCTCTGGGCAATTTCTGTTGCTACTCCCTCACTAGTTGGCTTATTTGTATTTCCATCAAGCTCTCCATGCACCACCCCCCAAAACACAATATACCTTTAAGTACAACTTGAGCATTTTAAAGCCACCGCTAGAGAAGAATGTGATGAGGCAACTCCTGCCATTGCTCCCAGAGTAAATGGTAGGTAGAGGATGTAAGGTGGGCAGGAAGTGTGGACTCTGGGAAACAAATACGGACCTTGGCTGTGATCAGCTATGACTCTGGGAATCTGAACTTGCCCTGTGCTAGAGAAAAGGAGGAACTGAACAGAATCAAATTGAAAAAGCAATCTTGTGGCTATCTTACTCCACGAAATCCCAACTGGGTTTTAGATGAAAACAGAGGTCTCCAGCTGGGTTTCTGGGAAATATCCATGGCTGATACTCAGGAGAAGGTGCCCTGACCTCTGCACCATGCAGATCAGAGGAAGATGAGTGGCCTTTCTTTCTTAGTCGGGAAGGGGAAAGATAGACTATCCCAGAGAATGGACTGGGAGCGATAAATAAGGAAAATGAGTTCCAGTTCTCACTGTGAAAGATTTACTGATATCGGTAGGGGCACAAAGCACAAACCTCACAGCATTCAAGAGAAAAAAGCTGAGAACTCTGGAGCCAGAAAGGGGTTAATCACAGCAGTGTATCTTTCGGGTCGCAGTGGTGCTGGCAGAATATTGGGTGCTATTACCTGCTGTTACCATGACAGAGGCCTGAGTCCTTTAAAGCAGGGGACCCATGGCCAGAGCACCCCTTGCTGCATTTGTGAGTGGCACTATGTCACATGTGTTTGACAAACCATGTACTTAGTGAAAGACAAGATGATGTCAGAGGAAGACTTTGTAACGGCTGATGAAAGGGGAAAACAGGGTTATTTTTAAGAAGCATGATAAAATACATTACAGTGTAACAAAAAGTTAGGTATTTATCCCTGTGGGTGGTACCTGGAGGTAGAGGGGCTTCACCATGGAGGCTTGTGAGGTTGCTTGGGGCAATTTTGCAGAACTGATATCTACGGACTCTAACACAGACATCATTTAATCTGCATTAAATTCTCCATTGAAACTTCTCACAAAAGTAAAAGTTTTAAAGCACTAAAATCGGGCTTCCCTGGTAGTGCAGTGGTTATGAATCTGCCCGCCAAGGCAGGAGACACGGGTTCGAGCCCTGGTCCGCGAAGATCCCACATGCTGTGGAGCAACTAAGCCTATGTGCCACAACTACTGAGCCTGCGCTCTAGAGCCTGCAAGCCACAACTACTCAAGCCCGAGTGCCACAACTACTGAAGCCCGCACGCCTAGAGCCTGTGCTCCGCAATGAGAAGCCATTGCAGTAAGTTCATGCACCGCAATGAAGAGCAACCCTCACTCACCGCAACTAAAGAAAGCCTGCATGTAACAATGAAGACCTAATGCAGCCAAAAGTAAATAAATTAAAAAAAAATTTTTTTGAAAAGCACTAAAATCCATCAGTACCTTCCATTTTATATCCTTTTATCTGACTTCCTTTCAATTTCCTTTGCCTTTAGGGTCTGTGTACTGTGTTCCCTTAGACTAGAGACAAAGAAATAATGCTTTCCAAAAAACAACATGTACTGTGGCTATAAGTTTTTACTGGTAGAAACCTGGCATGACCTGAGCATGTATAAAAACACCTCATTAATATCAATTTCTTATATATTAGATAGTATAAAATTATTCCAGTTGCATTCCTGAAAATTCACAGAAGAATGTTCTTATCAAGTAGGTGTATATGGGCAGTAAAAACAGGTGATACTTAGAAGGAAGAAAACTATTTCTTACCACAAGGATCTCTAACTCTTTATCTTTAACCAGCAGAATCAGTTCAGTTTAGCTTCCTTAGGTTAATATTACTGACAATTACAGCTACAAAAACTACAACTACTGTGCCCTTTTACCTGTGGCTAACAGCAGTGTGTATCTAGATGTTCACATCTTATGCACACAAACACAAAGGCCTTGGAGATGGTTCACTGTAATGCAGAGCAGTACTACAGAGCTGTAGTTTCCTAGGACAGTAAATTCTCTTTCAACTTCTTTCTTCTGTCTTGCAAACTGGTTCATCTATACCATTTTTCTAGATTCCACATATAGGCATTAACATACGATACTTCTTTTTCTCTTTCTGACTTACTTCACTCTGTATGACAGTCTCTAGGTCCATCCATGTCTCTACAAATGACCCAATTTCGTTCCTTTTTATGGTTGAGTAATATTCCATTGTATATATGTACCACTTCTTCTTTATCCATTCGTCTATCGATGGACATTTAGGTTGCTTCCATGTCCTGGCTGTTGTAAATAGTGCTGCAATGAACATTGGGGTGCATGTGCCTTTTTGAACTATGGTTTTCTCAGGGTATATGCCCAGTAGTGAGATTGCTGGGTAATATGATAATTCTACGTTTAGTTTCTTAAGGAACCTCCATATTGTTCACCATAGTGGCTGTATCAATTTACATTCCCACCAACAGTGCAAGAGGGTTCCCTTTTCTCCACACCCTCTTCAGCATTTGTTGTTTGTAGATTTTCTGATGATGCCCATTCTAACCAGTGTGCGGTGATACCTCATTGATTTGCATTTCTCTAATAACTAGTGATGTTGAGGAGCTTTTCATGTGCCTCTTGGCCATCTGTATGTCTTCTTTGGAGAAATGTCTGTTTAGATCTTCTGCCCATTTTTTGATTGGGTTGTTTGTTTCTTTAATATTGAGCTGCATGAGCTGTTTATATATTTTGGAGATTAATCCTTTGTCCCTTGATTCATTTGCAAATATTTTCTCCCATTCTGAGCATTGTCTTTTCGTCTTGTTTATAGTTTCCTTGGCTGTGCAAAAGCTTTTAAGTTTCACTAGGTCCCATTTGTTTATTTTTGTTTTTATTTCCATTACTCTAGGAAGTGGGTCAAAAAAGATCTTGCTGTGATTTATGCCAAAGAGTTTTCTTCCTATGTTTTCCTCTAAGAGTTTGATAGTGTCCAGTCTTACATTTAGGTCTTTAATCCATTTTGAGTTTATTTTTGTGTATGGTGTTAGGGAGTGTTCTAATTTCATTCTTTTACATGTAGCTGTCCAGTTTTCCCAGCAGCACTTATTGAAGAGACTGTCTTTTCTCCATTGTATATCCTTGTCTCCTTTGTCATAGATTAGGTAACCATAGGTGCATGAGTTTATCTCTGGGCTTTCTATCCTGCTCCATTGATCTATATTTCTGTTTTTGTGCCAGTACCATATTGTCTTGATTACTGTAGCTTTGTAGTATAGTCTGAAGTCAGGGAGTCTGATTCCTCCAGCTCCATTTTTTTCCCTCAAGATTGCTTTGGCTATTCAGGTTCTTTTGTGTTCTTTTCTCTTCTCTAAATGTTTGATAGAATTCACCTGTGAAGCCATGTGGTCCTGGACTTTTGTTTGTTGGAAGATTTTTAATCACAGTTTCAACTTCATTACTTGTGATTGGTCTGTTCATATTTTCTATTTCTTCCTGGTTCAGTCTTGGAAGGTTGTACCTTTCTAAGAATATGTCCATTTTTTCCAGGTTGTCCATTTGATTGGCATAGAGTTGCTTGTAGTAGTCTCTTAGGATGCTTTGTATTTCTGTGGTGTCTGTTGTAACTTCTCCTTTTTCATTTCTAATTTGATTGATTCGAGTCCTCTCCCTCTTTTTCTTGATGAGTCTGGCTAAAGGTTTATCAATTTTGTTTATCTTCTCAAAGAACCAGCTTTTAGTTTTATTGATCTTTGCTATTGTTTTCTTAGTTTCTATTTCATTTATTTCTGCTCTGATCTTTATGATTTCTTTCCTTCTGCTAACTTTGGGTTTTGTTTGTTCTTCTTTCTCTAGTTCCTTTAGGTGTAAGTTTAGATTGTTTATTTGAGATTTTTCTTGTTTCTTGAGGTAGGATTGTATTGCTATAAACTTCCCTCGTAGAACTGCTTTTGCTGCATCCCATAGGTTTTGGATCGTCGTGTTCTCATTGTCATTTGTCTCTAGGTATTTTTTGATTTCCTCTTTGATTTCTTCAGTGATCTCTTGGTTATTTAGCAATGTATTGTTTAGCCTCCATGTGTTTGTGTTTTTTACGTTTTTTTCCCTGTAATTGCTTTCTAATCTCATAGCATTGTGGTAAGAAAAGATGCTTGATATGATTTCAATTTTCTTAAATTTATTGAGGCTTGATTTGTGACCTAAGATGTGATCTATCCTGGAGAATGTTCCGTGTGCACTTGAGAAGAAAGTGTAATCTGCTGTTTTTGGATGGAATGTCCTATAAATATCAATGAAATATATCTGGTCTATTGTGTCATTTAAAGCTTGTGTTTCCTTATTTTCTGTCTGGATGATCTGTCCATTGGTGTAAGTGAGGTGTTAAAGTCCCCCACTATTATGGTTATTATTGTTATTATATTATTATTACTATTGATTTCCTCTTTTATAGCTGTTAGCATGTGCCTTATGTATTGAGGTGCTCCTATGTTGGGTGCATATATATTTATAATTGTGATAGCTTCTTCTTGGATTGATCCCTTGATCATTATGTAGTGTCCTTCCTTGTCTCTTATAACATTCTTTATTTTAAAGTCTATTTTATCTGATATGAATATTGCTACTCCAGCTTTCTTTTGCATGGAGTATCTTTTTTCCATCCCCTCACTTTCAGTCTGTCAGTGTCCCTAGGTCTGAAGTGGGTCTCTTGTAGACAGCATATAGCTGGGTCCATTTGTATCCATTCAGTGAGCCTGTGTCTTTTGGTTGGAGCATTTAATCCATTCACAGTTAAGGTAATTATTGATATGTATGTTCCTATTACCATTTTCTTAATTGTTTGGGGTTTGTTTTCATAGGTCCTTTTCTTCTCTTGTGTTTCCCAGTTAGAGAAGTTCCTTTAGCATTTGTTGTAGAGCTGGTTTGGTGGTGCTGAATTCTCTTAGCTTTTGCTTGTCTGTAAAGCTTTTGATTTCTCCATTGAATCTGAATGAGATGCTTGCTGGGTAGAGTAATCTTGATTCTAGATTCTTCCCTTTCATCACTTTAAATATATCATGCCACTCCCTTCTGGCTTGTAGAGTTTCTGCTGAGAAATTAGCTGTTAACCTTATGGGAATTCCCGTGTATGTTATTTGTCATTTTTCCCTTGTTGCTTTTAATAATTTTTCTTTTTTTATAAATTTATTTATTTATTTTTGGCTGCCTTGTGTCTTCCTTGTTGGGTCTTCATTGCTGTGCACAGGCTTTCTCTAGTTGGGGTGAGCAAGGGCTACTCTTCATTGCAGTGCGCAGGCTTCTCATTGCAGTGGTTTCTGTTGTTGCAGAGCTCGGGCTGTAGGCACGTGGGCTTTGGTAGTTGTGGCATGCAGGCTCAGTTGTTGTGGCTCACAGGCTCTAGAGCGCAGGCTCTAGTTGTGGCACACGGGCTTAGTTGCTCTGTGCATGTCGGATCTTCCCAGACCAGGGCTTGAACCCATGTCCCCTGCATTGGCAGGCAGATTCTCAACCACTGCACCACCAGGGAAGTCCCAATAATTTTTCCTTGTCTTTAATTTTTGTCAATTTGACTACTATGTGTCTCAGTGTGTTTCTCCTTGGGTTTATCCTGCCTGGGGCTCTTTGCACTTCCTGGAATTGGGTGGCTATTTCCTTTCCCATGTTAGGGAAGTTTTCGACTATAATCTCTTCAAATATTTTCTTGGGTTCTTTCTCTCTCTCTTCTCCTTCTGGGACCCCTATAATGTGAATGTTGGTGCATTTAATGTTGTCCTAGAGGTCTCTTAGGTTGTCTTCATTTCTTTTCATTCTTTTTTCTTCATTCTGTTCTGTGGCAGTGAATTCCACCATTCTGTCTTCCAGGTCACTTATCTGTTCTTCTGCCTCAGTTATTCTGCTATTGACTCCTTCTAGTGTATTTTTCATTTCAGTTATTGTATTGTTTGTCTCTGTTTGTTTGTTCTTTAATTTTTCTAGGTCTTGGTTAAACATTTCTTACATCTTCTCAATCTTTGCCTCCATTCTTTTTCCGAGCACCTGGATCATCTTCACTATCATTGTTTTGAATTCTTTTTCTGGAAGGTTGCCTATCTTCACTTCATTTAGTTGTTTTCTGGAGTTTTATCTTGTTCCTTCATCTGGTACAAAGTCCTCTGCCTTTTCATTTTGTCTGTGTCTGTAAATGTGGTTTTCATGCCACAGGCTGCAGGATTGTAGTTCTTCTTGCTTCTGCTGTCTGCCCTCTGGTGGATGAGGCTATCTAAGAGGCTTGTGCAAGCTTCCTGATGGGACTGGTGGTGGGTAGAGCTGACTGTTGCTCTGGTGGGCAGAGCTCAGTAAAACTTTAATCCACTTGTCTGCTGATGGGTGGGGCTGAGTTCTCTCCCTCTTGGTTGTTTGGCCTGAGGCGATACAGCACTGGCGCCTACAGGCCCTTTGGTGGGGCTAATGGCGGACTCTGGGAGGGTTCAAAACAAGGAGTACTTCCCAGAACTTCTGCTGCCAGTGTCCTTGTCCCCTCGATGAGCCACAGTTGCCCCCTGCCTCTGCAGGAGACCCTCCAACACTAGCAGGTAGGTCTGGTTCAGTCTCCTATGGCGTCACTGCTCCTTCCCCCTGGGTCTTGTTGCACACACTACTTTGTGTATGCCTTCCAAGAGCGGAGTTTCTGTTTCCCCCAGACCTGTTGTAGTCCTGCAGTCAAATCCTGCTAACCTTGAAAGTCTGGGAATTGCTCCTCCTGTTGCCAGACCCCCAGGTTGGGAAACCTGACGTGGGGCTCAGAACCTTCACTCTAGTGGGTGGACTTCTGTGCTATAAGTGTTCTCCAGTCTGTGAGTCACCCACCCGTCAGTTAAGGGATTTGATTTTACTGTGATTGCGCCCCTCCTACCATCTCATTGTGGCTTCTCCTTTGTCTTTGGATGTGGGGTATCTTTTTTGGTGAGTTCCAGTGTCTTCCTGTCGATGACTGTTCAGCAGTTAGTTGTGATTCCGGTGCTCTCGCAAGAGGGAGTGAGTCTCAACTTCTTTCTTTGAGGAATTAACATTTTACTTTATTGATTAGCTGGATCTTTCTAATCATTACAACAAAATATTGCATTATTCATACTAATTAGGGGACGAGCCATTCCAAATAAAAGTTCTCAAATAATCCCTACACCTGGAATCACTAGTTTGGCCAATCAGAGGTTTTGCCTTGCTATGTTTAAATTCACAGGGTTAATTTGCATATCATTAATGTACTAAAGGCCTTCTAAACAGTTAATTTTCTAAAAAAGAGTTAAGTACGACTCATGTTTTAGCAAAAATGTGGTCTAATTTTTTTGTTTAGTATCTAATAATAACAAACATTTATTTAACATTCATTCTGTGCCAAGAACTAAGCATTTCTTATTTATTAACTAATTTAATGTTTCTTCAAACTCTATAAGAGAGGCATTAAGTTTCTACCACCACATTTTACAGAAGAGGGAACTGTAAAGTGTTCTTCTTTTTTCCATTGCACCAAGAGGGAAACACAGAGGGAACTTGCCCACATTCACATGGTTAATAAGGGGTCATTATAATTCATATGGTTTCATAATAAATTCATAAGTTAAATTATGAATTCATAAATTCGTATGTTAAAGCCCTAACCCTCAGTACATCAGAATGTGATCTTATTTGGAAAAAGGTTCATTGCAGTTGTAATTAGTTAAATTAAGATGAGGTCATACTGGAGTAGGATGGGCCCATAATCCAATATGACCGGTGTCTTTATAAAGAGGGGAAATTTGGACACAGACATGCACCCAAGAAGAAGGGCATGTGAAGATGAAGGCCGCTATTTGTTGATACTTCTACACTCCAAGGAACACCAGATTGCCACCTAACCACCAGAAGCTAGAGGAGAGGCACAGAACAGATTCTCCCTCACAGTCTTCAGAAGGAAACAACCCTGAGGCTTGTGCAACCTGGATCTGGGACTTACAGCCTCCAGAACTGTGAGAATAAATTTCCAGCATTTAAGTCACTCAGTTTGTGGTATTTTGTTAATGGCAGCCCTAGCAAACTAATACAGGCATGGAGTCAGGATCAAACTCAGGCAGGAAGCCTCCAGGATGGGCATGCTTATCACCTCACCCTGCAGCTCCAAAAATAGAGCTAATCAAAATAAAAGCGCTCCCTGCTCCTTCCTCCCCAATAAACAGCACAGGAGGCACCAGCTTGGAAATCTATGCAGACAAATAAGACATTGACTACTCTTTTCAGATACACACAGTATGTGTTCTATGTGCCCTGGAACCCCCTCTTTCCTGATTGAGGGGGCTGATTGAGTGAACGATCTGGCCAGACATTTTTCATAGACCTGCAGACTAAATTCACTAACCCACCTGCCTGACTCTAAGCATGTGCCCCTACTAGGGCTTCAAAATCCCCGTATTTAATAGATTTTTGAAAGCAGCATCATCATTCTGAGATTAGTAATATCCAGATTTGTGCTGTTTCCTTTGGGTTAAAATTAAAAGGATGTGTCCTAAGGGTGACAGTAGAGACAGTGACCCTCCCCAGTAGTCATATTATGTTAGTACAGACAGGAAAAGGAAACGGCTCTCCAGGTGGCTGGGCGACCTGGCCCTGGGCTATGGAAAGGAACCTTAGGAGAGCATGTTCTGGAACCTTGAGCAAGCACTGGCCCCGGGGGCCACAGGCTCTGAGGTAAGGGCAGCCCTTGGGTAGAGGGAGAGCTGCAACCAAGTCGGAGCCACGTGACTGGGGCCTGGGCATGCGTCCCTGCTGCCAGGGCGCGGGGTGTGGGAGGTCAGGGTCTGGATCCGGTGTGGACCCACGTGCCGCGAGACTGGAGACCACCATCCGTCAGGATCAGGGAAAGGCTGAGGATTTTGAGCTTCATTTGTGCTTTTTTTTTTTTCCATTGCACCAAGAGAACACCAAGTCTTTATTACACGAATTCCTATGAAATACCTCCAAGAAAAAACCCACACGTAGAAGAAAAAACAAAAACAAAAACGAACAAAGCCACACACAGGGACGGGGTGGGGGAGGGCGACTGCTGCTCCCTCTCTTCTGCGCCTGGGCCACTGTGGGGCGGTGAGGATCTGAGGGCCGCCGCACTTCCGCACTCGCTCGAGATGCTGAGCCGGGCCAGGGTCCCCCTCTGGCACCGCGGGGAGCCCTCCACGCTCTCATTATCTCTGGGTGACTTAGGGCCACCAAGACTGCTCCCAATGCCCCAACGCTGTACGGCTGGGCTGGCTCGTCATGGGGGCACCTCTTGGCCATCAGGCTGAACTTTGGTGCGACCGCCATCTGCGGTGTTTGAAGCTTTGCCCCAGCAAACCGGGAAGGCCGGCCCTGGGTCGGGGCTTACGGGGTGGGCGTCAGGCTACGATCTCCCACAAGGCGCGCGGGAGGCGGCGGCGGCGCGTTCCTTCTCGCGGATTGTGGGGAAGCCAGCCTGGGCGCGGGGTCGGATCGTCCAGGAGGCCTTCTGCGCGCGGGTTGCTGGCGCTTCTGGGAGAGACGGGGAGGGAGGGAGAGAGGGAGGAGGGAGGGAAGGAGGAAAGGCGGGGCGACCGACTTTCGGAATCGCCTGCAAGCCCGGGCGCGAGCCGGGCCTGTGCTGCGCCGACATGTCCGGAGGGTCAGCCAGGAGCCTGGGGAAGGGTGAGGCCTGCCCGCTGCGATCCGCGGCGACCCTCAGACGTGTGTCGGGGCCAGGGCCTGGGGGCTGGGGTGCTCCGGAGCGGAGCCACGCAGGAGGTCTTCCACCCGCGGGAAACTGGCCAGGCCCGGGGGGCGGCGGGAGGCTGAGAGTCCCCGCTGCTGTCGGGGCTGTAACCGCCTCCGCTTCTCCCCGCAGGAAGCGCGCCCCCGGGGCAGGTCCCCGAGGGCCTGATTCGCGTCTACAGTATGAGGTTCTGCCCGTTCGCCAAGAGGACGCTCCTGGTCCTGAAGGCCAAGGGAATTGGGTGAGGATCAAGGCGCGGGCCGCTCCCGGAGCCAGCCAGGAACCAACAGCTGCGGGAAGAGCGGGCGGAAATCTTCGATAGGGTCTCCGCAGCTTCCTTTACTACAAAATACATCAGCCTTTTTTTGGGGGGAGGGGGGGACAGAGAAAGTTATGAACCCTATCCTCGGGGGGCGGGAGGAATGCCACAGACACCACCAGTCTAGGACACCCCGTTTAGATTAACCATTTTATGGATCAGAAAAGCTGAGGCTCCAGTAAAGTTAGTGGCATGCAGAGATCCCTCGAATGGTAACCACAGGCAGCTCTTTTAGCTCTGGCAGACCCCTGATTTCTGCTGTACTTCCTTCTCTATCACCCCGCTTCTTTCATGTCCTGTTTATATTGTTTGCTGTTATTCTGAGGCTATAGTCCCTTCCTGAATAGTCGGTAATTTGCCCCCTTGAAGAGTCCAGACCTTGACCCTCCTCTGGACAGAGTGCTGAGTTAACTGTACTGTGAATATTCCTATAGATTGGGTTGTTGGTTGAGTGAAATAAAGTGTTTATGCCTAAAAATTCAGACTTTTGGGAAGCCTCACTGAAACTATTAAGGTGATTGACATATGGGTTATCCACAGGAAATATGCAAGTCATTGGCTTTTCCCTGAGCTGAAGAGCCATTGAACCGCCTCCCTTCCAATGACCTTTGGAATCTGTTGAACAGACATTAGATACCTGTAGTGTGGAAGTTTAAAACAAAGCCCCCATGACAAAGAAATTTTCCATGTATGTGCTTAGAATTTGTAAACTAATTTTAGTCTTCTTGGGGGAGAATTAAGCAGGCAATTCTTTTCTCTAAAAAAATAAGTAAGATATATTCTAAAGAAGAAAAACTAATTATCTTTGAATTAGTCATCACTTCAGTAGGATTTGCATCTTATTTTGGATGAAACAGATTGTGAACACATAGCAAAATATTCAACAGTAACATTTATCAAAACATTATTTTATCCAACTCTTGTAATGTTTACTGTATTAGTCAGGATTCTTTTATTGCATTTAAGAGATATCCATTTCAGTTGGATTGAAAAAAGACACATCTTGTGCTCATACAATTGAAAAGTCCAGGAGCAAGACACAGCTGGATCTGGGGCCACAAAGTCCTGGGTTAGTGCCCTTCTGGAACTCTGGGTTGAAAACAACCATATCTTATTGGGACAGTTTCCCAAAGGAAAATTGCAGTGATTTTACATAAAAGTGTGTGTATGGAGGGTGAAGGGTGTAACAGCTGCCAGGCAGTGCGAACAACAGAGGTCTGCTATGTTTATGGATCAGTTTTGAGTCCCAGAAGGCTTTGATTAGAGAGGTACTAGATTTTACCACATGATAGAATTTACTAAAGCATGGTTTTCTCTAAAAGGTGCATCTTCCAACTTGTTGCAGCAGGTATGTTGCCTTGTTGGCTCACCATGCCAGGTTATCAAAATGCATGTATGTTCTGAGAACTTTCTTTATGACAAAAGCCCAGGATTTACCTTTTCTTTTCATACTATAAAATTTCAGAAATGTTGATAATTCCTTAGCAGGGAACGTCATTTTTCTTGCAGTGGCTTGTATCTGAAGTGTCCGGTAATCTGACAGCACACGAACATTTTCATACATACACACAGATGCCAGTGTTCAATCTGGCTGTTCCTTTGTTTCCATGGGGGGAGGGATTGCATATTTAAATCCTCAAGATAATGCTGTTGTAGCTAGCTGCTGAGGTGGATGAGGAAATAGGAAACAAAAGGTGCTGGGTATATTATTTTTGAGTAGCTAATCTGTTCTATTGAACACTCATCCAGTTTTGACAATGATATGGACCTGGCTTTAACAATTATATGAAACTTTCTTTTCTCTTATTTCCCCTAAAATCTCTTAGGCAAGATACAAGTTAGTTCTAAAAACAATCTTAATATAGCCTGGACTTCACTTGTTTTTCACACTTAGTGTGATTTACCCATGTAACATTTTAAAAAAGTATCAAGGCATGGAGATTTAATCTGAAAGTTTATTTCGTGGATGGATTTTTTGGATTCCTTAATATTCTTGAAAAAAGTGAGGAACTTTCTATTAAAATTAGCAAAAGGAATTGAATTTTATCGTTGATTCTCATACAATGGAGTGGTGGGGTGTGGAGAAACGCAATTAGTTGGCTCATATATTTTTACAATTAAGATACTTCTTAGTCCCAAATGGAGTATCTAATTGACAATCTTGAAGCATTTCCACCTATGTATTCAACAAATGTGTACTGAGTACCTATCTGAAAATGTTTATATTTCTTCATAGCATTTAAATCTACTTATAACTTTGCTGATTTACATGTTGGTTTATGAATATGACCAAGACACACAAGATCCCTGCTTTCATGGAGCTTACATTCTAGGGAGGTGACATAACAAACATAATTAAGTAAGCAAAGTAATTTCAGTTACATATTATCAGTACAATGAAGAAAGTAATTCAAGAAATATAAAAAAGGCCGGTGTGGGGTTTCCCTGGTGGTGCAGTGGTTGAGAGTCCGCCTGCCGATGCAGGGGACACGGGTTCGTGCCCCGGTCTGGGAAGATCCCGCGTGCCGCGGAGTGGCTAGGCCCGTGAGCCATGGCCGCTAAGCCTGCGCGTCCGGAACCTGTGCTCTGCAATGGGAGAGGCCACAGCAGTGAGAGGCCCGCGTACCGCAAAAAACAAAAAAAAAAAAAAAAAAAAAAAAGATCATAATGACTAAAGGAAAAATCATAGGAAGCAGATGTGACAGGTAAGCCGGGGCCAGATCAAGGGGTTTAGAGTTTATCCTCATTGCAATGAGGAGCAAGCGAGGGGCTGTAAGTAAGCAGGAGGGTGGCCTCATCCAATTTACTTTTGTGTGTGGAGAATGGACCGTAGGGAGGTCACAGTGGAAACAGAGGGGCTGGTGGGACTATTGTAGAGGTCCAGGTGGCAGATGACATCTTAGATGAGGTGGCAGTGTTAAAGTTGAGAAGTGGATGAAGCCAGAATGTGATTTGAAGGTCTAGCTGACAGGTCTTGCTGATCCATTTGATTTGAGGAAGAGGTGGCAGGGGGAAGGAATCAAGGCCAAGCTGACTCTGAAATTTCGGTTCTGACCAGCTAAGTGGATGATAAGACCAATGAGGCTTTATTCAGGAGTACAAGAAAAATGTTACTCTCTTCATTGTCTTCTATGTGTTTTTCAGGCATGAAGTCATTAACATCAACCTAAAAAATAAGCCTGAGTGGTTCTTCAAGAAGAATCCCTTCGGCCTGGTGCCAGTTCTGGAAAACAGTCAGGGTCAAGTGATCTACGAATCTGCCATCACTTGTGAGTACCTGGATGAAGCATATCCAGGAAAGAAGCTGTTGCCAGATGACCCCTATGAGAAAGCTTGCCAAAAGATGGTCTTTGAGTTGTTTTCTAAGGTGTGTGTTCAAGAAATTTCAGCTCCTATATAACACCTTTGTTTTTTAAGCTAAATCACTGCTGTCACTGATGGTTCAGTGATTTCGGTGGGGAAGACAAACAGGATTATGCTCTTGTCCGCTTGGACATGTCCTACGAGCCCTTTCATGGTCCAGATCCTGTTAACTTCCCAAAGTTACACCTCTCCACTCTTCTCCTAACACTTTATATTCCTGTCATGCTGAATGTTTTTATTTTTCCCAAACTTGCCACCTTCTTCTCAACTCTTGCTGGAAGACTCTTCCCCCTTCTCACTTTGCCTGGTTGTCTCCAAGTCCTCTTTCCTGTACAGTCTGCGCTCCTGTATGTGCAGAACGTGAGGATGCTGAGGGCCCGCTATACTATGCCGTTTTATAAAGGACTTGTGTATCAGTGGATTTTGGTATCTGCTGGGGGCCCTGGAACCAATCCTTCAAGGAACCAAGGGACAACAGCCTTTGCTCAGATACCTTTGTCTTCTAGAAGCTTGTCCGGGCTGGGTTAGTGCCCAGCTCTGTGTGCCCATGTGTGCTAACTTTCCCCTGTGGGGACTGCCGTCTTCTTGCCTGTGTGTTGTACCAGGGCTGTGAGCTCCTTGAGGGTGAGGGCCGTGTTTCCATCACTGTTGGCCCACTGCCTAGGCTTGTGACCAGCCCTTCCTAGTTATGTGATGGTGAGCTAGTTGCTTATTAGTTTACCTCTGTGCCTCAGCTCATGTGTAAAATGAGTATAGTAATTGATCCCATCCCATTGATAAAAATCAGTTAATATAAAACACCTAGAGTCCAACAGATGGTAGATACTCAATGTTAGCTCTTGTTGTTCTAGCCACATTGTCTAGTTGTGAGCACCTTCTGTGTGTTGGCAATAGCTCCTTGTGGACTGAGTAAATGGCATTCCTATAGGAGAACTGTCTGTGTCTTAATTAGCATCAATGTTAAATCAAACATTTGGGTGAGTTCAAACAGTTAGTATTAACACAGAAATGACCAACAGTAGACAATGCGAATAGCATGGTCAGGTTATATCTCTATAATTCTGTTACTTTTGTCAGGATATATCTCAGCACAATAAGAAACATCTTATCTCTAGGGAAAGAAATGGTTAGAGAAATATCCAGAAGGTGAGACTTGTAGGGAGAACATTTTCTTAAAGGAGACATTGCAAAGGGAAGTCAATGGGGAAGGAAGAGGGAGTTGTCTGGCTTAGCAGAACGAAAGAATACTAGAGATGGTTGCCGTCAAAGATGATGGACAGGGAATATGGCATTTACAAGAAAGATGTTGGAGAATTTTTAAAAATAGTAACGAGATTCATTGTACTGTCCAGAAAGAAAATGAGCTAACAGCTGGAGATGCCCACCATTACTTCCCTCACACTTAGGGAAGAGGTGGCCTTAAGCACTATTATGACACCACCCTCCTGGCCCCAGTTCAGCAAACCAGAAATGCCCCCACCTGCATCCACAGCCAAATCATCTTCTCTCCTGGGAACTTGGAAATGAGACACAGAGACTAAGACAATAAATGTGTTGAGGTTTTAGAGGTGTATGTATATATCATTGGAGATGACAAATCAAAGTCACACAAAAAAAGAATTTTTAAGGAATCAGAAATTAAGAGCATTGCAAAGGGATTTGACATTTGGAAAATAACAAGGAGCAGACATTTAAGGAGAAGCAGAGATGAAAGACCAGGCAGGCCCAGATGGAAACGCAGAAGGAAGGGCTGCCTGCACACCTTCAGTTCCAATGACGGCAAGCTGTACCCTGGGATGGATGGGCTTTCAGGACATTCTCCTGTATTTTTACAAGTGCCTGTTTACTTCCACTGGACGAGTGGACTTTTGTCTCTTGCAGTGAGACAGTACCAAAGACCAAGCATTAAAACACAAACACTTCCACCACAAGCATGAAAGCATCTGACAGGACACCTGTCAAGTCTTCAGGTCATCAACCACTTTGAACTGTCTTCTCATGCCCTCCCCAAGATAGAAATCAGGAAAATCCCCTTCCCAGCTCCCTTTGCAGCTGGGGCCAAGGTCTGGACGTAGGCTTTTCCTCTCAGACACACACATGGTAGGGTTCAATTCAGAAATGAGCCATGTGGGGAAACAGGCTTGGTGTGGGGCGCTGGTTCTACTGGTGAGGGTGGCTGGTGGCAGAGCTCCTGGCTTTCACGAGCTGCGGTGGTTACCAGGTTGAATTCCAGAGTGGCATTGGTTACCTCAGAGTCCAACTTCTGGCAGCGGCACAGACTGTAGCATCTAGTGCTCGGTTCACTGGTGGCAGTGGGTGCTTCCCATCAGGTCAGTTCCCAGCATGATTCTGAAATGTTCCAGACCTGTTTGTTCAGCCTCTCAACAATTCTATGAGCCACTCAGTGTCTTTTTAGGACATTTTTGACCCAAGCTCACCAATCGGCTTCTCTTATTTGCAGCTTATAAAATCCTGACCAGTACAGCATCTTAAGGCAACAAAACTGTTTTTAAGATCAGTACCCGACCTCTGTGAGCAAAGGAATTGGTGTACTTTTGAAGTTTCTAGAACATCCTGACACTGGGTCTATGAGGGTTCTATGGCGCTTTTATATGAGGGGGCTGGTATAGTTAGCGTCACACTGATAAACTAAGAAATTACTCTCTGTCTAGGTACCACCTTTGTTATTAAGCTTTCTTAGAAGGCAAAATAAGGAAGACTGCTCTGGCCTGAAAGAAGAATTGCATAAAGAATTCAGCAAGCTAGAGGAGGTAATTAATCCCTTCTCCTTGATTTTTATTGAAGTGATACGTTGTATCTGCTGTCACCTTCTACTCTTTTCTTCAGACTCCCATTTCCAAAATCACTTTAATTAGCAATAATACCAAATAGGAAATTTTAGTTTACAACAGATAGCAGCTGTAAGCTGTTGTGTTTAAGATACAAACCAAAACACCTAATAATGGTTTGTCATGGGCTTGCTTTTAAAACATTTTATTGCACTGACATGAAAATATCACGGAAAAATTTCACCCACATTTCCAGTTTTTCACCTGTTATTTTTCCATGTTTGTTTTCAGTCCTTGAACATATATATTTTATATATATATAAATTTATTTATTTTTGGCTGAGTTGGGTCTCTGCTGCTGTGCACGGACTTTATCTAGTTGCAGTGAGCGGGGGCTACTCTTCATTGTGGTGTGCGGGCTTCTCATTGTGGTGGTTTCTCTTGCTGCGGAGCACGGGCTCTAGGCACGCGGGCTCAGTAGTTGTGGCTCATGGGCTCTAGAGCGCAGGCTCAGTAGTTGTGGCGCACGGACTTAGTTGCTCCGCGACATGTGGGATCTTCCCTTCCCAGACCAGGGCTTGAACCCGTGTCCCCTGCATTGGCAGGTGGATTCTTAACCACTGCACCACCAGCGAAGCCCAGTCCTTGAACATATATAAAAAAGTTAACATAACTATAATCAGAGTATAAGTCATTGTGTTCTTTTTCCCACTTACTATTATATAATAAACTTACATAAACTTATATAAAAAGAAATAAAATCGGGCTTCCCTGGTGGCGCAGTGGTTGAGAGTCCGCCTGCCGATGCAGGGGACACGGGTTCGTGCCCCGGTCCAGGAAGATCCCACATGCCGCGGAGCAGCTGGGCCCGTGAGCTATGGCCACTGAGCCTGTGCGTCTGGAGCCTGTGCTCTGCAACGGGAGAGGCCACAGCAGTGAGAGGCCCACGTACCACACACACAAAAAAAAAGAAATAAAATTACTTGCATAAAAACTTAAATAAAATTATATTAAAATGTTTATTATATAATAAACATTTCCCACAAGAGTTTGCCATTAGTCAGAGAGACATTTGGGGAAGCCCAGATGTGTTTTTACCTGCTTTGCGGAAGAGCTGCCATTTGGACCTGTATATGGAATCATCATCCTCCATTCACACTCAACCTTAGGTTTTTCCTGAGAGAAGATACAGTCCTGTCTTGTATGGGAATCCATCCTAACCTTTTATCGTTAAGTATGAACTTTGCTGGAGATTTTTTCAGAAACCTTTTTTTTTATTAAGAAAGTTCTATTACTAGTTTTCTAATTTTAAAAAAAGTCATGAATGAGTATTGGATTTTTAGTGTTTTGTTTGCATCTATTAGATCTACTGAAATGTTCATTGAACTTTTTCCCTTTAATCTGGTGAATATATATGGTGGCACTGACAGATTTTTCTGGTGTTGAACCATGCCAGTATTACTGTGTAAAACCTACTTGTTTTCAGTGGATTTTCATATATACTTTAGAATTAGTTGATATTTGAATGATTGTTGCATATTTGTTCGTAAAGAAGATTATTTTGTTATCATATCTTTATTTGGTTTTTATATCAAGGCTACTGTAACCTCATAAAATGCGTTGGCTTACTTTCTCTGGATTTCTAAGATCTGAAACCATTTGATAGGGTTTGGCTATTTCTTTAAAACATTTGAGTCCGGTGTCTTTTATGGGGGTGGAGTTTAATAGTACAGTTTCCTTAATGTTAATTGATTTTCAGGATTTTTATATTCTTTCTTGAATCAGGTTTTGTTTTATTTTTATTTTTGGCCACACCACATGCCGTGGGGGATCTTAAGTTCCCTGACCAGGGATCGAACCCATGCCTCCTGCACTGGAAGGCAGAGTCTTAACCACTGGACCGCCAGGGAATCAGTTTTCACATATAGGGACATGAAGATAATCATGTTTCCTGATTTCAAGTAATCTCTACGTACAACTGCAGTTGATTGACTCTTGAACAAGGTGAAGGTTGAAGGTACCAGCCCCTGGAGCAGTAGAACATCCACATACTACCTGCTAAATTTGGGGTTAGTTGGGGGACATATAATTTTCTTCCCATCTGAGTTCACAGAACTCCAGGTTAAGGACTCACACTTTACAGTGAGTGGTACCATTTCCATGTTTCAGGCTGCTGAACTATCATACTTATTTTATTTATGCATAATATTACCAGGCGCTACAGTTTAAGGACAACCGCAAACAATAGTGATTCACTGTACAATTCTGAGTGCTTAATAATTGCAAGGCACTCTGCTGGGCAGCATGGGAGGCAGAAGGTGAGATGCGGTCCCTACTGCTCAGATGATTAGTTTGGTGGTAGACCAAAGACAAATACTCAGATAGGTATAAGTGTTCTATCTTCAATGCAGAATGTTACAAGGGCCCTAAGAAAAACTATGGACGTTTTATAAAATGGTTTGGTGTTGATTAGCCAGATGATATTCTCAGTTCTTCTGTTCGCAAAACCATACCAATTCACCTTCTTAAATTTCAGAATCACAGTATTTGTGTTTGGTTTTCAAATAATTTTATTTGGCATCTGTTTAGCAGTTAATCTAGTTATTTCCAATATATTTTAAGTAATTTTTTATTGAAGTATTATATGCAGAGATTTACCCAAAGCATAAGAGTACAGCTTGGTGAATTTTTACAAAGTGAACACAGCCATGATACTAGCATCCATATCTAGAAACAGAATATTACTTTTGGATGGTTTTTGTACTTTATACAAATGGAATCATATAATATGCACTCTTTGGGGTCTGGCTTCTTTCATACAATATCAGGTTTCTGAGGTTCATCTATATTGTGTGTGGTTCATTCCTATTCTTTGTATAGTGTTCCAATGTTTGACTCCTGTACAATTTATCCATTTTAGTCCTGATAGACAGTAAACATTTCCACTTTGGGGATGTAACAAATAGTGCTTCAGTGAACATTCTTATACCTATCTTTTGGTGAACATATGTTCACATTTCCAAGGAATATAATTACTGGGTTATACAGTATGCATGAACTCAGCTTTAGTAGATACTGTTAAAACATGGTTGTACCAAATTATTGATACATTCCTATCAGCAGTAGATCCACACCCTTACTAAGTTTGTCTTGTTCATTTTAGCCATTCTGATGGATGTGAAGTGGTATGACATTTTGGTTCTAATTTGCATTTCCCTGATGACTAATATAGTTGAGCACCTTTTCAAATGGTTATTGGCCATTTTGACCTCCTCTTTTGTTTAGTCCAAGTCTTGCCCAGTTTTCTGATGGGTTTTCTGCCTTTTTTCTTTTTGATTCCCAGGAGTTCTTTCTATATTCTGAATACCAGTCCTTTGTTGGATATATCTATTACAAAGATCATGCACTCTGTAGCTTGTTTTATTTTTCTCCATTTTCCAGTTTATTTTATTGACCGTTTTGCTTCATCCCAAAACAAGAGATTCTAAAGCTTAAACTAATCAGACAAAAAGCCAACTTGAATATGTCAGGGTTAAACCTGCTGCTCTCACTTTCTTAACTTAACTCTTGCCTTCATCATTTCTTTTGATGAATCTTACCAGATGCACAAATAACAAGTACTCTTATGCTGTTTAATGTTCAGGTTCTGACTAATAAGAAGACAACCTTCTTTGGTGGCAGTTCTCTTTCTATGATTGATTACCTCATCTGGCCCTGGTTTGAATGGCTGGTAGCCCTGGAGTTAAATGAGTAAGATATTTGAATATTTTGTGCTTAATTTAGGATAATGATAACTGAAATAGTATATACTAACCTTTTTTTATGAACAAAAATTAACATATCTCACTCAACTGGCATGAATGGGAGCAAGCACACAGGAGGAGACTTGGACGTGCCAGGGCATGTCCTATACCTACACTCACCATTTTTCATCCTTGGGGCCGGTAGGGGTGGGGAGTTCTGTGACATGTAGTAAAATGTTTTAAAAGTAATTACGCCTTCCCTCCTGGTTAAAAATCCATAAGGATGTGCATTTTCATAAGGATTTCAGGAAGGATTGTATGACCAATGCTACCTCCCATTTACCATCAAGAGTCCCACACTATTTTCCAAACTCTGTGTTTCGAAGTTTGGCAGCGACCTTGCCTTACTGCCAATTCTTCGAGCTTAGAGCTATTCAGGGTTACTTTTAGTCACAATCTGACCATAGAATAACAAATATATAACATTCTTGGTTGTCTTTCATGTCCGTTTGGACAAGTTCTCATGCTAACTGAGCAAGTCACTTCACTCTAGTCTTAGATTCCTCTTCATAAAACAAGGACCTCTACAATATCTTCCAAATCTCATATTCAATGATTGCATGCATCTTAAATAAGTATTTTTAAAGAACTATTTTTAAAAGTTAGAGGAAAACAATATGAAACTGCAGAGTGGTAATAATGATATATAGGAGAATTTGCAATGCCTTCCTACTTAGCCTTGCTCACACCTTCATTCTTTCCATCTCCCACAGGTATGTAAACCACACTCCAAATCTTAAGCTCTGGATGGAAGCCATGATGAAAGATCCTGCAGTATCATCCCTCTTCATTGATCCAAAAGCCTTTCGAGGTTTCTTAGATCTCTACTTGCAGAACAACCTCGAGGCCTGTGACTATGGGCTCTGAAGGGGACAGGATATATCGGATAATATATCGGTTCACTAATGTGAATAACATGCTTTTATTTTACCAAGTGCTCTCATGTCTCACTGGATATCCTTCTCTGATTTGACAGTATGGCCTTACAGTGGGCTTTCCTCAAGTCCCTCCCGCAGAAATGTAAACACATTTCCTGTCTCAGGATGCTCAAAGGATGCTAAGGGTTCTATCACAGTCCATGCTGAAAACCTCTAAATCACCTCTAGTGAGAGCTGAACTTCAATCTGGATTTCTAACTGCCCATAGGACATTTCCACTTGGATACCGTGTTGTCATTTCAAGAGATGCCCTTTCAAGTTTGTCTTCTGGGTCCTGAGTTAAGAACTTTTCAATTCCTCATTCTTTCCTTTCCATCACTGACTCAATTTTACACCTTTCTTCTTACTGTTGTTGCCATTGAAGTCCAGACCCACGTCACCCAGGTGACTAGGTGGTCTCCTATTTGTTCTCCCAGTCTCCAGTCACTAACCCCTTCAAATCCTTCCTACCAAGTCTTACGCTGGGCACACAGAAGGTGTCCCATATTTGTAAGTGAATACTGTGAAGACCACCTCCATCAGTTCAGTATATAAGGCTGGATTTCATTCTACAGATGATTCAACTAAGGTCCTGAGGTTAAGTGAGGCCTTAAGACGCTGGCAGAAAGTTCTGGGTAAACACACCCACCACAGGGCTCTTATATCAGAACTAGGGGGTGGGCTGTCGACCTGCCCCAGTACAGTCTAGTTTCTTGTCCTTATTCTTAAACGTAAGAGCGCGTTAACAGTCACCTAAGGCTCACCCCTAGATTTCCGATTCGGTAGGGTTGGCCGAGGAGTTCACATTTGAAATGAGTCTTCCGCCCCATGGTGATGCAGGCGACCAGGGGGCCGCACCCTGAGAGGCAGCTGAGAATTGGTTGACTTCACAAACGGCCTCCAGCCGTCCACCTCGGCCGCCACCAACGCCCAGGCTCCGGGCGGACCCATCTCTGCCGCCGTTCGCCTGCCCCACCCGGGGCAGGCTGCGGGCAGACTTCGGTCGGATGTACACCAGGGGACTGAGGTGCCATGACCAGCCACTACCTGACTCCCACTTTGGCCAGCCACAGACACCCGCGAGGACCCAAGACTCCGGTACCCAGGAGCCTGTAACGCGGCCGCCCATTGGCTCAGCTTGGCACTGCGAAGCCGGGGCACATACAAAGGCTTGGAAGATTGGCTGAAGCTCCGGGCGCCGCGGCCAATTGGTGGATAGGATCGCGTTCTAGGGGGCGGTTTCCGCCTGGGCCCCGCCTCTTCCTGCGGCTCTCTTTCTCCCCATCCGGTTCCGTCGGCCGCGCACCTGGAGGTGCCTCGGGCTCGTCTCTCTTTTCACCTGCGCCGGGTGGGTTGCTGCCGCATGCATAGCATTTGAAGGGACGAGGGGTTAGAGGTCAATTTTGAATTATTCACGAATTTGGGAACCCAGAATAGGATTGCCAACTTTTAACTTTGCGTAACCGTTTTAAAAGAAAGCTCAACTACTTCACCAAAGTTTCATCAGAGATTTTACCGTCAAAAAAAAAAAAAAAAAAGCGCAAGGGCTATAATCTGAGAGTAAAGAACAGGTCTTTAAAGCGAATACCTTTAACTTAAAGGAGGAAAAAAAAGTCATTAAATTGTTCTCGTTTTCTGATTTGACTGGAGACAAGTAAAGACGACCCCATATCACTAATTGTCAGCCCTGCATTGGGCACCATTAATTTAGCTACATTATAGGGCACTGACAGACAGGGGCATTTGGTTCCCCAGGAATGTTCTTTCTTGTCAGAACTATGGGTCTTCCCTGCAACATTCAAATAATAGCTAACGGTTGCTACGTATTAAATGCTTCTCATCCATAGTCTGAATTACTTCAACCCAGACCATACAATGTGTTGGTACCATTAGGTCTGAATTACAGATGAGAACATCAGGGCATAGAAAGTTGCTGTGATTTGTCCGGGGTCGACCAGTAAATGTTGAAGAGGTGCTTTAAACCCAGCCTGAACTCTTTAACAGTCATTCAGACCATTCTTAAAATACGCGTTTAAATATGCCTCTGCCTCAGACTCTTTATTCATCAACTTTTAAGTTTTAGAGATTGAGCTGAGAGAGGACTGTAGCCACTTTTTTGACACACCACTGTTGTTCCTGGGATAGGACAGGAAGTGTTGATGTTCCTTTTCGAAACCCAAACAAATCGAAATTTGTTTGATTTTACAAGTGTTTCATTTTGGCTTATTTTAGGATCTTGAAAATCTGCCTTTGCTTATTCAAGTGTTATTATATAAGGTTGTTAATTTCTTTTCTTTGACCCCTTAAGCTATAAAATAGGGACAGGAAAGCAGAATCACGTACTTAAAAAGAAAGTCTCCTTTGACCCTGCTTTCCCCAGTGGGAAGATGAAGTTCCCCCACTGACAACTTTAGTAATCTTATTTAATGTCCCAAAGACATTAGAATACAGGATTCTCTCTGATCCTAACTTCTTTGAAACAAGTCCTAAATCTAGACCCGTTTGAAAAAGAGCCTTTTTCCTCACTTGCCTAACTCTTTGAACTTGGTGAATAATAGTGGAACTCCCAGTAACACAATCTGTCATGTAAATTAGGCTTCTGAAATACTAAGAGGAATGTCCTCCAGGTTCTGCCACTATCAGAGATTGGTATGACAAAAAAAAAATTTTTTTTAATTGCAAAATGCAAACCCCACTTCCTCTCCTCAAAACAGAGACTCAGGTAAATAGAGTGAAGAGATTATTATTAATGTGGTGGCACTTTTTTCCTAGAAGGCTTAAGTCATCATCACCCAGGACTGAAGTTCTCCCCATTTTCAAAACAGATGCCGTCATATTTCAGGTAGCTGGAAACCAATTTGGAGTAGGTTTAATATAGCCTTATTACCATTTATTTCTTGAATGACTCAGTATAATAGAGGTGTAAACATGATATACAAGGAACATTTGCAAAGAGGGTTTCAAAGAGGTACTTACTGAGTTTTAGAGAGGAAATAGGGTTAAGTTTAAAGGTCATAATTAAAATCTTTCTAGGGAAACCATAGTGTTCAGTGGTAAGATTAAAAACCACATTACTGAAAGGTAGCCTGCAGCATTCAACCCATTCAATTGGTATTAAACTGGTAACTGATGAAATAAGCATTCTGAGTTGAATTTTAATTCTAATGTGCTTGGCAAAGCCGAATTGCAGTGCACTTTATCTTTTTGGATATAAAATCAGAATGCACTATGCTATTAAAAATGTGTCCTTATTCACTAGTATTAATCATTAATTTTGAAGTACACTAAACTCTTACTGTACTGAGGACGGCCACCTGAACAATTTCATTCGCTACATCAAAACCCTTCAAGTAGGCGCTTAGTGTTCTCATTTTACAGGTGAGGAAGTTGATGGTCAAAGAGGTTAGATAGCTTGCCTAAGTGCCAAAGCCAGGGTTTGAATATAGTGCCCAGTGACACTATATTGACATAATATTGCTTCCATTCAGAGGAAGAACTTGCCATCCCTTTGTCCATTCTCCCCTGACTACATCAAATAGATTTGCATCATCTCAGAATGTGACTTCCCATATACAGGTATACAACTGACCCTTGAACAACATGGGTTTGAACTGCAAGGGTCCACTTATGCGTAGATTTTTTTCACTATGTACCGCAGTACTATATGATCTGCAGTTGGTTGAATCTGCAGGTGCAAGACCACGGATGCGGAGGGCTGACTGTAAAGTTATACTTGGATTTCCTTCTGTGTGGTGGACCAGCACCTTGAAACCCCTAGTTGTTAAGGGTCAGCCATACTTTTAATAAACAGTATTTTCCAACTCTCGGAGTTGCTTTTCTTGAAAAGGTGGGAATGAGGAGACACAACATGAAAATACATTCTCTTCTGGCATGGTAGAAAGGTGGAGCCAGGAACCTTTTACTTTACAAATGGAATCCTTAGCTTAGCTATTGCTAATCCAGTCATTGTCAGTGTATACCAGGGATGGGCAAACTAAAGCCAGTGGGCCGAGTCCAGCCCACTGCTCATTATTGCACAGTTCAAGAACTAAGAATGGTTGCAAAAAAGCATCAAGTGAAGGATTATGATTTGTGACATGTGAAAATTACGTGGAACTCCTCAATGGTAAGAAATGTCCCTCCCACCCTGATGCAGGATGCTCAGTAGTCAGGGAGGCTGTGCACATGTGGGGGTCAGAGGTTAGTGGGAAACCTCTATATATCTGGCTAAATTTTGCTGTGAACCTAAAACTTCTCTAAAAAACAAAGCCTATTAAAATATATATGAAGTTCAAATTCAACGTTCATAAGTAATGTTTTATTGGAACACAGCCACACCCATTTATTTATATATTATCTATGGCTGTTTTCACCCTACAAGGATAGAGTTGAGTAGTTGAGACAAGATGGCTTGAGAAGCCTAAAACATTTACCGTCTTGGCCTTTACAGAAAAAGTTTTCCCATCTCTCGTATAGATTAAGATCCTGGTTAGAGTGCTGCCCCTGGAGTCAAACTTCCAGGCTTCATAGTACCCTTTGCACCTCTTACTAGATGTAAGGCTTTGGACAAGTGACCTAACCTTGCTAGCCTCATTTTACTGAAGCAAGAATACAACCCTTAGAGGACTCTTTTAAGGATTAAATGAGTTAATACACATAAAGCACCTAATCCATGTTAGTGTAATTTATTTTGATTTTTGAGAATTTCACATTCCTCATACGGCCTTTCCTTTTAGAATCTGTTTATATTTTCTCTCAACTATTTGAAATATACTTTCTCTATGTGAGCGTTATATTTGTCTGATCAGGAGGCAGCTCCTTGTCTACCAGAAGCTCTCACATGACATGGTTATGTTGATTGTTCCTATTTTACCCTCCAGTTTGTACTTTTTGATCAAAAGTAGCTCCAGAAGAGTAGTTATCTTATTACTTCCTCTGTCTTCCAGATGCAGAACTGCCAGCATGGCAAGTCAAGAACCAGTTTGTCTTTTCCAATGCTAGGCTTCTTGGTGGCATATATGCATTTTCTTTCCAGAGGACATTTATTCATACATTTTGCCATTCCCCAGTTCTTAGAAAGTGACAACTTACCATATCTTACATAAAATCACTCTGAGTAACTTAGCAAAGAATGTAGTCGAGTGACTATTCTGAAGATTTTCAAAGATTCTTATTCAGCAGAAAAAAATGTAAACACAGCCAAGAATTTCTGGATAGGTTGGAATTCCAAAGACCAAAAGGTCCCTGTTCATAAGCTACATAATTAGGTTCTGGTACTTTAATAAAAGATATTTAGATGGAGCTAACATTTGTTGAGCAGCTATTATGTACTATATCTTTTTTGGGATTCATGTCCTTTCCACACTGTTGCCAGCTTTAGAGGCCAAGTCAATGAGCCAGACTTCGGACTTTTAAAGTTCTTCAACCCTACTAACTGGTCACTTTGGGCAAATAATTTTCTTTTTCTTTTTTTTTTTTTGGCCACGCTGCGCAGCTTGCGGGATCCTAGTTCCCTGACCAGGGTTAGAACCTGGGCCCCTGGCAGTGGAAGCACCGAGTCCTAACCACTGGACCACCAGGGCATTTCCTATTTTTCTGAGATTATTTTCTAACTTGTAAAATAGGAATAATAATAATAGCTGACTGAGTGGTTGTGGGAATCAAATAAGGTAACCCATGGAAATCATTTAGTCACTGTGAGTGAAACATAATACTTTTATTTCCTTCTTTACCTGTCAACCCCATAAAATGCATTTACAAGCAATTCCCATTTCAGCTCTATCCTGTAAAAATTAAAAGAATTGTATTTCCACCTGCTAAATTTTAGAATCTCAGCTTCTTAAGGTCAGAGCAAAAGATAGCTACCTCCTTTATCTCATGTAGATGGGCGTGCTATCCAAGTGGCCCCTGTATTGCTGGCTGTTCGCAACGTGTCCTTGGTAATTAAAAAGGGTCTTCTCTGAAATTTATACTGGGAGTTGGAAAGAGCTCACAAATTTGTCTTTGCCTCTAGGTATCTTGTTTCTGTTCATCACCAGTTTTTCATAGTTTGAGTAAAATCTCATAAATATGGCCAGAACTACGGTGAGGCAATGAGGACACAAAATTTAAGGAGACACTTTTAGGGTCGTGCAAGATCTTAACACTAATACGTTTTTCTTCTTATCTGCTAGATCATGAAAAAGTTCGGCCTTATTTTAAAATAAAGTACTCATTATACACACGGTATGGCCAATTGTCTTAGATACACAAGAGGGAGGGTTTAGAATGGGAAAGAAAACGTTAGCGTTACCCTGGTCAATTTTTTATTAAACTCCTTTGAAATAAGTGGAGTTTAAATGCCCATTCTTCACGGATTCTTGATGCAGAGAAGAGACGGCACAGGACGTTGTGAGTTCAAAGCAAGGTGTACTCTTCAGGTGTTTTTTGTTTGTTTTCTGTTGTTTGTTTTTTTTGCTTTTTGTTCTTTCCCCACTCCTGCTACGGCTTCCGAATCTGGGGCTATGTCTCTGCAGGTTGAATAATCCTAGCTGCCATCCTGGATCACTCCCCCTCTACCTCGCCACTGCCCTGTTGCTCCAAAACTGAATATGGGGCAAAAGGGGAGAGCCGGAGCGCTGCTGTCCTTGGAGCCTGCAGTGGCGGCAGCAAGCCACACGGCCACAACTGTGAGTCTTGGTCGCTGCGCAGACTCCAGGAGAGCGTGACTGACGATGCGACCAGGACCTTGGGGAAAGGTGAGTCCTCTTGACAGCTGTCCGCGGGCTGGGGGCGCCCCATGGCTGGATGTTGGCTCTGGTGAGGTGGCTGCCGGCCTTGGCCTCCACACCAGCGTAGCGAGGAGGGACAGGGTTCCTCCGCACAAAAGGCACGTGCAAAAAAAAGGTGTCTTCTCTGGGACATGGGAGACAGAGCACCCGTGGCCCTCTTGGGGTCCTGGGGAGGCGAGTGGGCCCCTCTCCCCTCTGGGCTAATCTGCCTCCCTGTATCCCCCTCCGCCCGCAGGGAGCGCCCCCCCAGGGCCTGTCCCAGAGGGCCTGATCCGCCTCTACAGCATGAGGTTCTGCCCCTACGCGCACAGGACGCGCCTGGTCCTCCAGGCCAAAGGCATCAGGTGAGAAGCAGGGGGGCCCCTGTAGGCGCGTGGGAACGTCTGATATCTGGGGAGCCCTGGTCAGATTTCAGAGGCTCTCTGTGCCTTTCTTCTGAGGCAAAGTCAATAAACGGTTAGCAAAGGACAGGTTCTTGAGAGTGCCGTCCTGAAATGCAGAGACAGGCCTGTGCAGGAGACTTTTAGGACAGCTCAGAGTAAACTGAATGATGGCTCGGTGAGCTGGTTCCTCCCCTAGAGCTTGTGAAGAAAGGCACCACGGAGGCTACCGGGGCCTTCTCTGACTGCTCTGTCCAGTGTAAACCCCACCCCACCCCAGGCGTCTTCAGGTCAATTCTGTTCTCTTCATTGCGCTTGCAATGTTTTCTTATTTGTTTATCCGTCTTTCCTTTACATCTCCCAGCCCCTCCCCCAACACACATAGAAACACACACACAAATGTAAGTTCTTGAAGGTAGGGACTTGTCTCTCTTATTCATGGGCCAGAAGAAAGCCTGGCACGTAGTAGGTGCTTAAAACTATTTTTTGAATGAACAAATAGTTCCAAACGGTGAAATAGAAGGAACTGCTATCAAAGAGGTGTCCTGAAGTTTCCCACACACCTGATAATAGGTACACACCCGTCCAGAAGGCATTTTGCATGATGAGCTCCTGCAAAGGACATCTGGATTTGGAAGGCAGAGCAACTTTGCTGGAATGTGGACGGCTGGATGGACCGGCTCAAAGCCAAGGTGTTGAGAAGTGTTACTCCAGCCTCTTGACTCTGGCCTCGGAGAATCGGTAGTTCGGGAGTTTTGGTTTCATGTTAAAGAGATGCAGAGACTAATACAGAGATGTTTTAAAGAAAATTATGTAATTCTGCTCTGTGGAGTTTCTATGGCTTATATTTCCAGGCTCTTCCCTCTTGCTCAATTCTACTTGGCCTTAAGGTTACCTTTTTTTTTTTTTTTTAAGAAAAATAACAATTGATGTTTTGCCCCCAGTGATGAAGTGGCAGCTTAGGAACTGATGTAAATACTTCCTGGGGGCAGGGTTTCTCACCCTTGGCACTGTTGACATTCGGAGCTGGATAGTTCTTTGCTCTGTGTGTTTGGTGAGGGAGGAGCTGTCCTGTGCACTGCTGGATGTCTAACGGCATCCCTGGCCTCTACCCCTTAGATGGCAGTAGAATCCCCCTCCCTCCAGTTGTGGCAAACGAAGAATGTCTCCAGATATCAGATTTGTACTTTCAAACTTTAAAATGTACTGAAATCTGTGGTGCCATGGTTAAGCTTGTGAGCTCTGAGTCAGACTGCCTGGCCTCCCATCTCGGCTGTACCACTTCTTAGTGGGTGATATTGGGCAGGAGATTCAACCACAGGGAGGCTTATTTCTCACAGGGGCTGTGTTAAATGTTTTCTTTGCCTCCCCTCCGTTGCTGCTCATCATGATTCCCCGATTCACTGGGGAATCATGAGGAGCTAATGGGATAAGGCATCGAAAACATCTAGCACATCTTACTGCAGGAATGAAGACGATGTTGTTACGTATTTTTCTTTGTACAAACCTAAATTTTAAAAAAACTCATTGCAAATTTTAATTTTATAGATTGATTGCTTCTGCTTTCAAGATGAGTGTCTGCCTGCCTGAGCCTTTCATTTTTGTTCTGTCCTGTTTTCCCTTTGCTTTGCAAGACATGAAGTTATCAACATTAACCTGAGAAACAAGCCTGAATGGTACTTTACAAAGCACCCTTTTGGCAAAATTCCTGTCCTGGAGAACAGCAAATGTCAACTAATCTATGAGTCTGTCATTGCTTGTGAGTACCTGGATGACGCTTATCCTGGAAGGAAGCTGTATCCATGTGACTCTTATGAGCGAGCTCGCCAAAAGATGTTATTGGACCTATTCTATAAGGTATATCCAATTTTTTTAAAAAGCCACTTACACTCTGTTTTACTTTGTATGTCTTTCCCAAACTCCAATCCATTTTAAAAGTCAAATCGTTGGTTAAATTGATATGTTTTAATACATATGTGTGCCTTAGGAGGATAACTAGTGTGGAATTATAGTAAAGCTGTAACCTCTGATATTAAAGGTTAAAGGCTTAGCTGATAGGTACTTTTCCATTTGAACTAGCAGTCTCAAGAGTTACGGTTATGGCATGGTTATGACTGTGTAACTTGAGACAGGAATATTGAAAGAATTGAAAACTGGTGGTACTTTAAAGGAACCATTTCCAAGATCCCAGGTAAAAAAAAAAAAAAATTGGGATGTGAAAAAGGTAATGCACAGAAGGAGATTGGCCTTTATGGGGAACAAAAGTGCCAACCACCCAGGAAATGTGCAGAAGAGAGAAAAGGGGGCACCTGTTGATAGTGGGAGAGAATATGATGGAGAAATTTTAAGATAGTTCTCTTTGAAAAGAAACAAAAATAACTCAGTGATATTAATAGCTGATGTCTGTTGAGCACTTGTGATGTGCCAAGCACTGTTCTAACTACCTTATAAAGGTTAACTCGTTTAATCCTCACGACTGCCCTTTAAAGTGGGTATTATTATTGCTCCTTCCTCACATGAGAACATTGAGGCTTAGAGAGGGTAAGTGCCCTACCCAAGATTGTACAGCATGGAAATAGCTGACCAAGTAAGGAACACCGGAGAGCCCCCTCTAAAACACCTTGTTTACCAGGGTGCTGTGACAAGTGGATTCCTGAAACCACAGAGGTGGCCCTCAGAGGGAGCTGGGGAGCCTGGATGTGGGTGTTGGCCTGTTCAGCTGGAGTGACAAAGCTCTGGCTGCATTTTTAGGCAGAGCAGGAGCCCTCAGACTTCTCCACTAAGAACCTGTGTCCTCTTATCAGGTCCCACATTTGACCAAGGAGTGTCTGATAGCATTGAGATGTGGGAGAGAATGCGCTGATCTGAAGCTAGCCCTGCGTCAGGAGTTCTGCAACCTGGAAGAGGTACAAAACGGGTCCCCCTCCTGGCCAGATGCAGTGGAAGAAGTGATGCAGGTCCCCACCCTGGTCACCCTGGCACCCTCCACTTTCACAGATTTATTCTTTTCCTGCCAGACTTTGATAAGTTCAGTTACTAGGCATCTGATTTTAACTTGTGGGTACTTGCCCTCTGCTAACCTGCTCTGGAACTTTTCTTGAAAATCTGGCAAGGAGTGAGGGAGGGCATGTGATGAATTTCTTTCTTTCCCAGAATCACCACATTCCTTAAGTATCTCTGCACAGATCCTCTAGCTTCTGCCACTGAGTCCAAGGTCTATGTTGGTTAGAGATTGTGTTTGGCTGCTAGTAAAAGGGACCTAACCACTGTAAATTTGTCCTTTAAGGGTTTATTCTTTCACACACACACACAGACACACACACACACACACACACACACACACAGGTAAGGTAGTACAGGGCTGTTTTGATGCCTTCTTCATGAAGTTACCAGGGACTGAGGCCTTTTCTCTCTTCCTGTTCTGTTATTTTTGGTGCAAGGCTTGTATACTCAAAATAACAAGATAGCTTGCTAGAACTGCAGCCATCACATCCAAGTCCCAGGTCACAGAAAGGACAACAGAAAGGAAAAAAATGGCAAAAGGCCATACTACTTTAAAGGCTTTCCTGAAAGTCCTACCCCATGACTACTTAAATCTCATTGGCCAGAACTTAGTTGTAGAGTCATAAGTATCTGCAGGGGAGGCTGGGAAATTTAGTCTTTTAGCTGGGAACACCTTGCATAAAATCAGAGTTCTATAATCAAGAAAGAAGGGGAAAGTGTCTATTGGTAAGCAAGGAGCAATGACTGTTATCAGATCCTCCATTAATCTGGCAGTAATGGGGAATTCCCTGGTGGTCCAGTGGTCCAGTGGTTAGGACTCTGCACTCTCACTGCTGAGGGCCTGGGTTGAATCCCTGGTTGAGGAACTAAGATCCCACCAGCCCTGTGGCGAGGCCAAAAAAAAAATCCAGCAGTAATAGGGCTACTTACCCTGTACATCTAGAATAACCTGGAAGGCGGTTCTTTGACTTCCTTTATCTTTGTTCCAGAAGCTGATAAATTCCCCCTATGGGTGGGTTGTAATTCTTTTGGCAGCCAGAGAATGCTATTTTTATCCCCTAAAGGGAAGGCTGATTACTAATATGCTTCCATTTGACCTTTGTTAAGTGGAAGCAGTTCAGTTTATTTACAATGCCAGCTGCCTATCTTAGATTTATACAGTTGCAGTATTTCTGGATGATGAATAGTCATGTGTAAGAAATGTCAGCCTTGGGGCTTCCCTGGTGGCGCAGTGGTTGAGAGCCCGCCTGCCGAAGCAGGGGACACAGGTTCGTGCCCCGGTCCGGGAAGATCCCACATGCTGCGGAGCAGCTGGGCCCGTGAGCCATGGCCGCTGAGCCTGCGCATCCGGAGCCTGTGCTCTGCAACGGGAGAGGCCACAGCAGTGAGAGGCCCGCGTACCGCACAAAAAAAAAAAAAAAAAAAGAAAAGAAATGTCAGCCTTTGGTCCTGAGAACACAGACTGTGGTCTTGACTCCAAGGAGGCAACTAGGATGAGGTAGACTCTTGGATCCTAGACTTGGCTTTACTAGATTACAGAACCTTTGGTAAGGTTCTGGACCTCTCTGTGCCTTGGTTTCCACATTTATAGGATGAGGGAGTGTTTTAAAACAGAGAGTTTCTGGGTTCTACAGAGGGACCACTGAGTAGGGGAGGTCTGGTGGGTGGTTCCAGATCCTGCTTCAGCCACACCAGCCCTGCTCTTATCACCGGATTTAACAAGACATCCAATAAGCTCGAATTTGGAGAGGGAGGGGGACCTCTGCTTTCAAAAAGAAGTTTGAAAGCTCTTGCCCATAGAGAATGTTTAAGGTCTTTATTTCAAATATCAGCTGAACTGATTTTATCATGTCTGGTTACCTTTTTACAGTTAATTGCTGGGCCAGGGAAAGGAGCTGGGAAACAAAACCCTTTAAACTCAGAGATAATTAAAAACACATTTTGAACTGTGTTCCTCCTACTCTGTGTTTGGATGATGGATGAACTTTGAAAATTACAGATTGCTAAAGAAACGTATAATATTACGACGGAGGCACAGTTCTTTAGCTGGGTTCTTCTAGGGGAAGTGAACCTGTATTTTTGTGCCAGGCATGATGCTACAGGTGCTTTGAATACATCCTCTCATTTAATCTTGCCAACAACCCTGTCAGATCTAATAAATAGCATCAGTGAAAGCTACCTAAACCAGGGCTGGTTTAAGGACCACTGAGTATTCAGCATTGTTCTACCAGATTTGAATGTAGCTTTTGTCCCCTAAAATGTTAGCAGGAATTATAACTACAACAAAGGCAGTATCAGAATCTGAAACATGCCCACTGAGCTTGAATTATTTGATTAATTCCTCTCAATACCAGTGTATTGACTCTAGGAGATTCTAGTGAAATTGAAACTTGTCCGAATAATTCTAATAGAGATGGCCCCTCTCTATTAATAGAGATGACGTGTACAATTTTTTCCCATGGTTTTGTACAATCAGGATTTTCTGTGAGTTGAAAATATTTTAAATATCCTTGGGCTTTCTGAGTGATAAACAACTTAAGAGACCAGACTTAAGAGACCAGAGCCACGTTATCCTCAAGCAAACGGCTCAGTTTAACTTTTGCAGCCTTACACTGACATTTTCTTCTTTTGAAATAAATGCCCTGTTTGACTTTGAAATTTTTCTTTAAAAAAAAGTTTCATCGAAATTAAAGGCTTATTGTGCTTGTTATATAACCATATTTTTCTATGTCATTTTTACAATTCTTTGAGATACATTACTGCTGTTTTTCTTTCTAACCAGCAGGCTCCCCTCTTGCTTTCCTGTTCTGAACATTTTCCTGAGTTTTAAAAACTGCTGGGCTGCCCTTCTCTAACCACACGTTCTGTCTTCAATCCAATTTGCTAGTCTTTACTGAATCATTAATCTCAGCAGCGTAATTTTTTTAAGCTTTAGTTTTTTAATCTTTATTACTGACTTTCATTTCCAAATAGCACCTGATCCCATCTTTCTTTTATCTTTGTGGATTGGAATGTTGGCAGAACCTCTCAGCTGTTCTTTTTTCGGGTGGCAGTGCCTTCATTCTACATGTTTTCATTATGGAAGTAGTCCAATCAAGTCCAAGTGCAGTGAAGGACAGGATTCAGCCAGATTACAGTCACTCCCCATCTCTTCCCAACCCTCCCAGTTATAGGCAACTACTAATTTACTTTCTTTCTCTATGGATTTACCTGTTTTGGACATTTCATATACATGGAATCATTTAACGTTAGCCTTCCATGTGCTTCTTTTACTTAGTGTAATGTTTTCAAGTTTCATCCTTTACTCCTTTTCATGGCTTAGTAGTATTTCATTGTATGGATACACCAACCTTGTTTATCCACACATCAGTTGATGGATACTTGGGTTGTTTCCACTTTTTGGCTCTTATGAATAGTGTTGCTGTGAACATTCATTTATGAGATTTTGGCTCAGACATATGTTGTCAGTTCTCTTGGATTTGTTAGCTAATTCAGCATGTCCACCTATGTGCCATTTTTTGGTTGTAATCACCATTCCTCCACACTAGGGAACTGGTTATCTTCTAGTTACCGTGGCTACCTGAGCAGTTTTAGTGCTGCTAGTTTAGTAACTTAATTCATTGTCCAATTCTGACAGCTGCTTTCTAGGTAAACTAATATTTGCTGTATTTCTTTTAAGACACTTCCTCTATACCTTCTCCCACCATGTAAACAATAGAATAATAGTTCTTCTTGTTATTTAAAAATTAATTTTACTCATCTTTGATTATAAAGTAATACTTGTTCATTAGAGAAAGTGTGGAAAATATAGAAAAATATAGAAACTAAGAAAAGAAATTCATAATCCCACTACCCAGAAACAACCACTGTTATTATTTTTTTCTCTCCTTTTCTTATGTATATTATTATATAGTTGAAATTGTACTGTATGTAGAACTTGGTTACCATTATGACATAAGGATTTTTCCCATATTTTAATAAACTCTATAAATGCTTATTTATTGGTATAAGGGTGTTTATTAGAGCAGCCTTATTTGTTATGGTGAAAAATTATAAACCTTAATGTACATTAGATAGGGAATGGTTAAATGAAGGCTTCCCTGGTTAAGAATCCGCCTGCCAATGCAGGGGCCATGGGTTCCAGCCCTGGTCCGGGAAGATACCACAAGCCGCGGAGCAACTAAGCCCGTGTGCCACAACTACTGAGCCTGTGCTCTAGAGCCCACAAGCCACAACTGCTGAAGCCTGCGTGCCTAGAGCCTGTGCTCTGCAACAACAGAAGCCACCGCAATGAGAAGCCCGCGCACAGCAACAAAGACCTAACGCAGCCAAAAATAAACTAAATAGAATTTTTAAAATTTATTAAAAAAAAGAATGAGGTAGATCCATGTGTTCTGAGATGAAAAGATTGCCTAGAAATATTAAATGAATTACACAGTAATACAAGTGATATGATCCAATTTTGTAGAAGAAAACAAAACTTAACTATATATGCATATATATATATACATGTAAATAAACGCCTGGAAAAATGTCTGGAGAGACACACATCAGACTCCTACTGGTGACTGCTACTGGGAAGGGGATTAGCACTGGGGTGGGAAAGAAAAGTGGTTAAGAGCAGGGATAGGAAGGGAGAGTCTTTACCTTTTATACTGCTTTCTGTGTTTGAATTTTTTTTAAATAATGAGAATGCATTTCTCAGATGTGTAATTATTAAAGATGGAAAAAAATCACTTTTCATTCTGCATAATTTGCCATATGTATAAGCCATAGTTATTTATCCAGCAACACTCATTAGAGTTATTTAGTTTGTTTCAGTTGCTTACCGTTGTGAATGATGCTGCCAGGAACAGCAGCTTCTTTGCATAAAAATCCTTTTCTCTATTTTAGAATATGTCCTAGGCTGCACTTCCAGGAATGGAGTTACCAGATCACAGGGTATGACCACTTTAGAGGCTGGAGCTGGATGTTGCTAAATTGCTTCCTCCAAGACATGTGCTGTATACCCCCACCCTCAGTGTATGGAAAATGCCCTTTGTATCATCCCCTTTTCACTGTTGGGAGATTTCATTTAAAAAGATATTTGCCTGTTTTGAGAAACAGTAGTTTCTCATCCTTGATTTAATGTATATTTCTTTGATTGCTAGTGAGGTGGTAGATTTTCCCCCAAAGTATTCCATCTCTTCGTGTTTTATTTATGAAAATGGTCTACTACCCACCTGTTTGTCAAGGTCTTACTGATTTTCCTTGTTGATTTATTTTTTTAGAGTTCCTTATCTATAAAGGATATTGGCCTGTTTCTAAGGCACATTTTTTGGTTTTGTTTTAACTTTTTGTCTTTGTTTTGTACATATATAAATATAACATTATTGTTCTATAAGTCTTTCCTGTTGTGATTTCTTCTGATACTTTTATACATAGGAAATCCTCTCCTCCTTCAGAGATTTGATATTCATTTATATTTTCATCCACCACCCATCACTTTAAAAATATTTGACTTGTCAAGACTTACCCAACTAGCTTTTCCCCCCTACTATCTTACAAATATATTTTGACAAAAGAATTAAGCCCGTGAAAAGGATTCCAGGATAGAATTTTCAGGGTGGTCCTTTGATCCCCCCAAATGTTGACAGGTTGCATTCCAAATCTTCACAGGGAGCTCCAGGTTGTAAGTGGTGGTCAGTAGGAGGGGCGTGTTCTGCACAGACCCTACTTCTCAGGCTTCTTTCTAGAGAAGTAGCTTTATTTATACTCTAAGTTTGTTCTATACCCTTGGTTTGTTTTAAAGGGAATCAGTTCATCTTCGTTAGCTCAGCCTCAGCTATAGTATGTCAGTGTAGCAGGGACCTGAAATTTGAAATCTTGAGAATCTCCCCCTTGTCTTATATGAACTTAAAAGATTTCTGCCCTGGAGTTGAGTACTTTGCTTCTGCTTCTGGATAAGGGCCTGCATCGCTGATGTACCGGCAAGTGGCTTTGTGTATTTTATTGGGGGAGGGGGGTCTGCTTCATTTTTTTTTTTTTAATAAATTGCTATTTTATTTTTTAAATTTATAATTTATTTATTTACTTATTTATGGCTGCACTGGGTCTTTGTTGCTGCATGGGGGCTTTCTCTAGTTGCGGCGAGCGGGGGCTACTCTTCATTGCGGTGCGCGGGCTTCTCACTGCGGTGGCTTCTCTTGTTGCAGAGCACGGGCTCTAGGCACGCGGGCTTCAGTAGTTGTGGCACGCGGGCTCAGTAGTTATGGTACACGGGCTCAGTTGCTCCGCGGCATGTGGGATCTTCCCGGACCAGGGCTCGAACCCGTGTCCCCTGCGTTGGCAGGCAGATTCTTAACCACTGTGCCACCAGAGAAGTCCCGGGTCTGCTTCTTAAGAAGTATTTCCATCAAGAAAAACCTCTTTCTTCCTCCTCCAACCAGGACAACAGCATCCGCTGAGGGCCACCAAGCTGTCCTGGTTAGAGGTCCAGGATTTGTCGGCTGTGGTGTAAATGACCACGTGTAGGGCAGGTGGCCAAGTCAAGGTCTAAAGTGCAGTTATTGAAGCTGCACTTGAGAGTCCAAGATTGTAGTCTGAAGCTTTTTAGAATGCCTGGTTTGAGGAAGTCTGGGCTTTGCTTCTCTTTACAATCTTCCTCCTTAAAAAAATTTTGCAGATTTCCTTTTCCTCCTTGTTGAACCTCCTGGCGGGGAAGCCACGGCCAGTGAGCCTCACCACGATGGCCACGAGGGAGAGCCCCGCGCCGCGCGCTTCTTCCTTCTACGTGCGCTCTAGCACGAACCTCCTTTCGTCCACCTGGGGGAGCCCAAGAGGCCTTCGCAGTAGATGAGTGGCCCTTCCAGGCTTTTCAAGTTTGGGGTGGAAGTAGCGATACTCACGTCTCACCAAGCAGTCCCTCCCTCTTGATTTGCATGTTCACTCCTAACCCCTTGTCACATCTAAAAGCAAGAAAAGGATCTGTAGTCATTTTTCAGTGAAGTGGAGAACAGAAAAGTTTTAAAAATAGAGTTTTCTACTATTCCAGAGCATCAAATGGCTTTCCCTAAAATATCTCAATTCTTAACCTGAATTGAAGATGTGTGAACACTTTAAGGAAGCCTGAGGGCTTGAAGCTAGAGGCTCAGTTCCCTCCCCAGGCCATGCATGGCCTTGTGGGGATGTCTAGGGCCTTGGTGGAAAAGTGTCTTCTCTAAGCAGGCCATCTTGCCTTGCTTGACGATACCAAGGACAATAGTTCTGAGAGTGAGGGAGTCCGTCATGAGAAAAGCTATTCAACATTAAGAATGGCCAATATCATTATATGTGGCAGGTGGGTGACAGGAATAACTCAAAACAGTTTTTTTTAATGACATTGGATATTAACATAAGCACTGCTAAGTGGGTCGAGATAACCACAGCTTCCTGTTTTGTTTCTGATGACAGAACACTTAGGAACGATAAGACATTGGACATTAAGACGGTCGGTTTATTTTTACTTCTGAGTATCTGAAAATTTGTCAGAGCAGATAATTGGCTGTAAACAAGGGACTTAGTTTAAACTGAGAACACAGAAGAACTCTTTTGAGTCAAGTTGCCTGAAGACCTTCTTATCCATGGAATGAAACAGGAAGGAGAGAATTTTGAAAAGCTCCTTTGCCATGATTGTGTCACACCTCTTGGTTAGTTAGCTGCTCTGGCAGAGCCCCTGACAGAGAGACTGAGAAAGAGGAAAATTGAGGGGGAAGTTCTCACAGGGTCGCTCAGAGCTGAGCCAGTCCTTGGATGTAGAGGGAAAGAGGCTTTCAGAGTTTGCTGATTCTAAGCTTTTTGCTGCTACATAAATTTTAAGAACAGGCAAAGAATTCACAAGAGACTTGGGGAAGCCTCTGTGATTAGAGTCATCATACATACATATCTGAAGTTGAATGACACAGGGTTGACGCTAGTCTGGGACTTAGGAGAATGGTGTTTTTGTCTCAGCTCTGGCACTAACCAGAGAGCCCTCTTTACTTCCCTGGGTTGGAGTTTCCTCCTCTGTAAGCGAGAGTCTCTTGTGCTTCCACGCAGGAGACAAGAATCAGCTCACCAGCATGTTTTCCTCTCCACTTGAACTGCCAGGAAACTCAAGTCAAATCCAAAGCTTTATTTATTAAAGAACTCTGCAGGAGCCTTGGCTTGATGTCTTGAGACCGGTTTCCTTCCTTATTTTGACCTTCTGTTCTAGCTTTTACTTTCCCTGATCTTAGCATGGTATTATTTTTCATATTTAATATTTTAGTGTACACGTTTTTGTACACTGCAACCCTAATCCTTTGTGTAATAATGAGCATGGTATAAATAAATGGAAAAATGGAAGGGGAGTCACACTAGAAGAATCCCAGTGGCCCTTCCAGTACTGAAGTTCTGTGATTCTAAGGGGACAAGTCATTTCACATGTCCGGAAAGTCTCAGGTTTGCAGAGGAGGGAGCTCTCCTATTGAAGATCCTAACGGTAATAAACCTCCAAGGAGGCCTGGCCAGGTTGTGCTCCTGGGTTACTGCAATGTGTCTGTAGGGGAGCCAGCACTTTGTGCTGGTTTATAGGAAGACTGCTTCTCTATTGGGATTTTTAGACTTGCTCTATATGAAATCTGGTGGAGAAATGCCTGTCTGAGGCAGGGCTCAAGAATCTACAGCTGTATCAAGAACTCCAAGGAATTTTGATGTCACACTTGGATTAAAGAAAGTCCGAGGGAACGTGTAAATGTACTGCAGGGGCGAGGGAGAGGCTGGCAGAAGACAATTGATGCCTCATTCATTTCATCCATATGCTTATCTTGACTTTTTATTGTACCAAGCACCTTGATAAGGCTTAAACTGCTTTATGAGTGTTTATATAAAAATTGATTGTACCTGTAAGATCATATATATTCAAAGGCAGACTCCTACTCTGAGTAAATGAAAAGCTTGAAAAATATACACTAAATAAACGTCAATTACTAAGCAGCTATGCATTTTCAAAATATCTCATTACTTTACCAAGGGACTCATCATGGGTTCTAGTAAATGTCCGTATGTGGTCTGTTTTGACAAGGACTTTCTCAAGAGTACCTCTGCTATGTAAAGCAGAAGAGTTACATAGAAGTTCCAGAGTCCATCAGTTTAGATTCAGTTCTCATTTGTGCCATGAAAGGCCAATAAGAAGCTGGAGGTATACGTTTCAAAGCCAGTGGTAAAAGTTTGGGTGATTACTATCTGTTTCTGAACATAAAGAAGGTTTGGGGCTTTCTGGAATCCATAAAAACTGAATAATTTGTTCCTTTCCCCTGTAAATCAGGACTTATTTACACATGACTGAAAATAGCCCCTGTTTTGAGTTTTCATTGGCCAGATTCTTCCACTTTAGTACCATCTTGTGAGTTTCTTCGAACAAAGTGATGCCACCTAACATGTTTTCAGACTTTCAGGGCAGTAGTCAGGTCTCCTCTATGCCGTACTGGGAGGTAATGAAGACATAGACTTCAGGGCACCAAGATTTGCTTTCTCCTCTGAGAAGGGTGGCAGGTGGGGGATCCCATTGATCTTTTCTGTTGGGGAAGGATTTACTTTCTGTAGATGTAACCTCCGGGGGGGGGGGGTCTCTGTGCTTTCTGATCACGAGAGCTCATGTATATTCATGCATGATTCCGTCACTCCTCACCATAACCTCTGAGGAGGGCACAAACATTACCACCATTATACAGATGAGAAAAATGAGGCTTGGAGGAGGAGGTGGGTAAGTTGCCCTGGGTTCCATATTGAATGAGAGGTAGAGCCCAAGGTAGGACCAGGTCTGCTGGTACCAGAACTCATTCTTTTTTTTTTTTTGTACATTTATTTATTTATTTATTTTTGGCTGCATTGGGTCTTCGTTGCTGCGCATGGGCTTTCTGTAGTTGCAGCGAGCCAGGGCTACTCTTCGTTGCGGCTTCTCATTGCGGTGGCTTCTCTTGTTGCGGAGCACGGCTCTAGGCACGCGGGATTCAGTAGTTGTGGCATGTGGGCTCAGTAGTTGTGGCTCGTGGGCTTTAGAGCGCAGGCTCAGTAGTTGTGGAGCACGGGCTTAGTTGCTCTGCGGCATGTGGGGTCTTCCTGGACCAGAGCTTGAACCCGTGTCCCCTGCATTGGCAGGCAGATTCTTAACCACTGCGCTACCAGGGAAGTCCCCAGAACTCATTCTTAACTTCAGCCCTAGACTACATCATAGAGGCAACAAGCTGTCCTGGAGTACGAAGAATCAAGCCTGAGAAATAAGGACACAGTAATCTAGATCTACACCTATGGGGAAGTATTTAGTTGATTATGCTTTTCGTGGGTCAAAGAGAGTCTTTTGCTTGATTTAACTAGGTAACTAGCGTCATACTTTTCTCTGTGGGAAGACCTGGCCCAGCAAAACCTCTGCTAAGCACTGTTGCTTTTTAAATTCTCAAGTACCTTTCCCCCGCCACTGTCTTTGGCTATCTCTCTGTCAACAGTTTATCTGTTTTCTTGATGATTCATCTATCCAGGTTGATTTGTCTCATTTGGGAATGCGAAATTTTATTTTAATTTAAAAAGTTGATAGTGTTGGGTGGCCAATGCATGTGAAGTTCAAAGAGCTCAAATAAACAAAGAAAATATGATAGAAAGAGAGTGTTGGGATTTGAGCGAGCCCATTAGATAGCCCTGCTCTTCTCTGCCTTAGTTTTGAGTTGATTGAGAAACAAGGCAGAAGAGGAAGATGTGTGGAGACTGTGGTATCCCCTTTATTACAGATAAAGTGGACCCTGGAGAATGGGAGTCACAACTGCAACAAGTGGGGTTCCTAATGTGGCCCCTCCCTCCCAGTAACAGGCAGTGATGGTCAGGGGCAGGGCCCCCTCTCCAGGGGCTGAGCTCATCCCTGGAAAGCTTAGCACAGGGAGGAACCTGTTCTAGGCTGAGAAGGAGTGGCTGGGCTGGGCTGTCCTTCAAAATCCTCCAGTCAGATGAGCTGCACGAATGCCCCAGGGTTGAAAGGAGGGCAGGACTGAGCATGCCAGGAGTATGACCCTAAAGGAGGTGGAAGAAAACTCAGGAAAAGGGAAGACGCATTCACCTAACAAAATGGAAGGAGAATCAAAGTCTTGGTTCTCCTTCTTTGGGAATTAATTTGATATTTGTACTTAGTGTCTATAAATACATTAGTATATAGGTAAATTAACTTGCTTTTGCTCTGTTTAAACTTTCAGATTCTTGGCTATCAGAACACAGTCTTCTTCGGTGGAGACTGTATATCCATGATTGATTACCTCTTTTGGCCTTGGTTTGAGCGGCTGGATGTATATGGAATAGCTGAGTAAGACATTTAACTGTGTGGTTGTGGATTCCTAGGGTCGCCCTAGTGCTTGAAATGGTCTGTGTGCCATTTGTCCTTCTCTGGACATGTGACACATGTGAATGTGAAACACAGTCGGGTTTTAAACTATGTGTTTCCTTGTTCAAAATGCATCTGTGCTCTTATGCCACTAACTGTGGACCCAAACTTTACCCATATTTCTGCTGATAAGACTGTGTCCGAAAGCCTCCTGCCATGCTACAGAGCCTGCTGTCCTCAACACCCACCCAGCACAGGCCAGTGGTGAACACAGAAGCAGGGGAAGGGTCTCAGTCACAGGGTTTTGGCGCCTTGTCTGCAGCTTCCTCGGTGGCCCTCCACCTGGTCCTGCTGTGTCACCCAGCGGATCCCACACACCTTTGTTCCCCAAGGAATCTTTCCCCAGAAACGCAGACCCTTCAAAAAATAAATGATTTTTAAAGTAATATATGCTTGATGTTATACAAACAAACAAAATGGCCAGCCATACGCCATGGAAGTGTAGGGATGTTTAAGGTAGAAGAAATGACCTGGTAGACTCAGGGAGGCTTCATAGGAGCCCTGGGCAGAACATGTGCTTTGTTCCCACGATGCTCACAGGAGAGGTTGAACTTGTGCTGGCTCTGCTCTCACGCCAGCCGGTTGCATGGTGGGTGCCGGCCACTCTGGTGTTTGGGAATCCAGTCCTGCCGAGGTAGAACTGCGTCTCCTTCATAATGCACACACTTGAGTCTTCCCAGGAGGCATCTCCTGTGCGTCCCACTTAGGGAAGTTCAGATATAACAAACTTGGATATTTAAAACTATGTCACACCATAAACTTTACAAAAACCTGTCTCTTCTGGGAGCAGAGTGTTGAACCACATATTAGGAACCCTCACCTCTTCTCCTGGATTTTACACTAACAAGTTTATTGCCTGGGCAAGTCACTTTGCAGATCCTAGACCTAAACATCCTGATCGGTCTTTGAAAGGACCCAGTCAGCTCCATTATTTCAAGGTTTAATGATTGTTTTACTCATTGCTTTCCAAAAAAAGTGCTTTTGGAAACTACTTGTCTTTATTTTTTTCAAGCCTCCTAAAGTAAAATCTGAGAATGACAGAAGGATGTGTCTTTCACGGGGTTGTCTTTTTGTTGGCAAACAGTGAAGCACAGATACCTTATTTCCCCAGAGCACTCAGTCCGCAAGCATTTTAACCGCAGGGTTAAAAGCAACAACCTTTGCAATTCTAAAGCACACACAGCCATTCCAAGAATTAGATTTTCCTCCAGTAAGTGATTATGCTCAGTTGATAGTAAGGTAACTGAGATAACTTTATTGCCCCAGTAAATCCATTTCTTGTAGCTTGTAAGTCTAAAAAGTGATCCATGCTCCCTTTTGCCCTTTAGCTGTGCTAACGATTCTCTCCTGTCCTGCAGCTGTGTGAACCACACCCCCGCGCTCCGGCTCTGGATCGCGGCCATGAAGCAGGACCCCACAGTATGTGCTCTTCTCATAGATAAGAACATCTTCCTCGGCTTCTTGAATCTCTATTTTCAGAACAACCCCGATGCCTTTGACTATGGGCTAAGTTGCTGAGCCTTGCAGTCCACCCATTCACCACCCAGAATTCCCAAGCATGTCGTGATTCTCCATCAGCACTTGTTTTGGTGGGGCGGTCAATCTCCGTTCATTTTTTTTGCGGTTCCCAATAAACATGGAGACAGAATCATTTCTGATAATCATTTGTATGGCTCCTCTAGCCCACAGCGTCCAATGATTCTCTAGAAATCTCAGTGCTAGATTGTCCAGGGACATTTTGAGAGCCTGTGTGCCTCCCAGTTCCATGGTTATCGACCCGGTTTGACCTCCAGGTTGTTGGTGTTGATGTTGAGGTTCAAGGCCGCCCCATCACTGGTGCTTGTCACTACAGATGGCACCCTCCACGACTTCCTGGTGAGAGAGTCGAGAGGGAAGAAAATGCTTGCAGTCCAAATACTCTCCATTTGGCAAATGAAAGCTGCAGTCCCTGTGGGTGTGCATGAGTTTCATTCTCCCTCAAACTTTGGCTGTGGGCCCGGGAGGCACCGAGGGTCCTGTGACTGAAAGAATTCCAAAGCAGGAAATTAAACAGCCATTATCACCCTGGACTACCGACGTCAGAATATCACCGGTGCTGTCAGGGCTCAGGATGGCTCACAAAATGTTCTATAGCCAACATCCTGCCTTAAAAAAAGACACACATCCCAAAACCAGTCAGAGGTAAAGGTCATTCTGTTGGATTTGCGTCACAGACGCTTTCAATTCATCCCAACACATGCCTCTGGTTGCCTGTTGTGTACCAAGCCTGGGCTGTGTGGGTGATAAAGATGACAAAGATGACAAAGACACAGGAGCCCCTGATCTCTCCACTCATCTTGGTTGAGATTTTAAACGTAGAGCTTTGGAGCTGCTTGTCTTGCAGTGGGAATGCTTCTCTTTTTAAAAAAATTATTTTTAATTGAAGTATAGTTGGTTTACAGTGTTGTGTTCATTTCAGGTGTACAGCAAAGTGATTCAGGTCTACATGTATATATTCTTTTTCAGATACTTTTCCATTATAGTTTATTACAAGATATTAAATATACTTCTCTGTTCTATACAGTAGCTTCTTGTTGTTTATCAGTTTTATATAGAGTAGTGTGTATCTGTTAATCCCAAACCCCTCCTTTCCCCTTTGGTAACCATAAGTTTGTTTTCTACGTCTGTGAGTCTGTTTGTGGGGTTTTTTTGTTTTTTTTTTTTAATTTTCCACGCCCCCTGCCTTGATTTGTGCCAAAATAAATGATGTTTCGCTTTTAAGATCAAAATCCAATTATTCCTTGATAATATGTAGGAAAACAATTGGCTTTGTACATTAACCTTGTATCCTGCAACCTTGCTATAGTTGTTTATTAGTTTCAGGAGCTTTTTTTTTTCTTGAAGTGTAGTTGATGTACAGTATTGTGTTAGTTTCAAGTGTAGAGCAAAGTGATTCTGTTTTATAAATATACATATATATCCTTTTTCAGATTCTTTTCCTTTATAAGTTATTATAAGTTATTGAATACAGTTCCCTGTGCTGTATGGTAGGTCCTTGTTGTTTATCTCTTTTATATAGAGTAGTGTCTGTTAATCCCAAACTCCTAATTTATCCCTCCTCCTCACTTTCCCCTTTGGTAACCATAAGTTTGTCTTCTATGTCTGTGAGTCTGTTTCTGTTTTGTAATTAAGTTCATTTGTACCATATTTTTAGATTCTACATATAAGTGGTATCATATGATATTTGTCTTTGTCTGACTTCACTTAGTATGATAATCTGTAGGTCCATCCATGTTGCTGCAAATGGCGATATTTCGTTCTTTTTTATGGCTGAATAATATTCCTGTGTGTGTGTGTGTGTGTGTGTGTGTGTGTGTGTATCTTCTTTATCCATTCCTCTGTTGATGGACACTTAGGTTGCTTCCATGTCTTCGCTATTATAAATAGTGCTGCTCTGAACATTGGGGTGCATGTATCTTTTCAAATTAGAGTTTTTGTTTTTCCAAGATAAATGCTCAGGAGTGGGATTGCTGGATCATATGGTGACTCTATTTTTTTTTAATTTATTTAATTTATTTATTTTTGGCTGTGTTGGGTCTTCGTTGCTGTGTGCGGGCTTCCTCTATTTGTGGCGAGTGGGGGCTACTCTTCGTTGCCGTGCACGGGCTTCTCATTGTCATGGCTTCTCTTGTTGCGGAGCACGGGCTCTAGGCGCGCAGGCTTCAGTACTTGTGGCACATGGGCTCAGTAGTTGTGACTCATGGGCTCTAGAGTACAGGCTCAATAGTTCTGGTGCATGGGCTTAGTTGCTCCGTGGCATGTGGGATCTTCCTGGACCGGGGATCGAACCCGTGTCCCTGCATTGGCAGGCGGATTCTCAACCACTGTGCCACCAGGGAAGCCCCTATATTTAGTTTTTGAAGGAACCTCCGTTTGTTCTCCATAGTGGCTGCACCAGTTTACGGGAATGCTTCTCTTGGCTGGATATGGCATCTCGGCTGGTTCCGTCCAACAATGCCCACCACTGAAGACGATAAGGAGCCCCAAAGGATGGCCAGGTGTGCCAGCAGGTGCCTTAGGAGTGGGACAGCTCCGTACAATGCCATTTTCTCTCAGGGTCTCAGGATCAACCCGTGATCATTTGCTCTGTCCACGTGGGATTTTTTCCCAGCCTCCAGCCATGCTGAGACCAGGCAGCGGCAGGAGTGATGTTTGGACTTGTCAGTGCCCATGGAAGAGCTGTCTGCTGCTCCTGCCTCTGACTCAGCCCAAACCAGCCCCTCTCTCCTCATGTCTCAGCCTGGCCTGGCCTGGCCATCTGCTGCCTCTGGGTGGATTTTGACTCATGTAAATACTTACCAGTGTGACTCCGTGCCAGTTGGACAGAGCAAGCCTGCTTGGGGAAGTAGCGGGTCTGCCAGAACAGGCACCACTTGGTGGGGCAGTCTCTGTACCATCTACTCAGGATGGGGCGCTCTGCTGCCATGGCACCCGAGCCAACACAGAATGAGGTCTGTGAGTCACATTTCCCTAGGATCCTTGCTTGGCTTCTGTGGCCTCTCCTGGGACTCAGGGATTGATCATCTTTGCAGATGTAAATCCTGTGTGCTGGCCAGTGTTTGGCATGGGACTGAGACTGCTGTTGACTCAACAAATAAAGGCCTGTTTCTGGATGGCCAGAACCAAAGATGTTCTCTTCTGGGGCTCCACATGCTAATTCAGAAAGCTTGGAGAACCAGGAAATAAAGGATGGAGAAGAGTGTTCATGGAAAGTTTGCAGGCTGGCGGCCCACAGCCCAATTTGGGATTGAAAGCCTTTCAGCCAGGCGTGCTCTGTGCAGTTGGCAAGGGTCACCTGCACTGCCTTACACTCCTTCCTTATCCTTCCTTTATGTCACCTGTCAGCCACAGAGGAATTTGAATTGTCAACCTCTGGATGAAACTAGAAGCATTTAACCTGGAGAAAAGAGGCAATTAAATAAGGCTCCATGAGGACCTTTCAAAACAACTACTTCTTTCATGGGTGGGTGTTTAAAAAAATTACATCAGGGTTAAAAAAAAATCAGTGAAAGGGAAACAGGAGGTCTTCCATCATCCCATATCTCGGAGATAACCACTTTCAACAATTGGAGAATATCTTTTTTTTTTTTTTTAAAGGTCCTGGATGGCCAAGTCTTTTTTTTTTTTTTTTTTTTT
>NW_021703781.1:57958703-57962887 GCF_005190385.1 Monodon monoceros
TGTCCCCTGCATTGGCAGGCAGATTCTCAACCACTGCGCCACCAGGGAAGCCCCTGGAGAATATCTTATAAAAGCATGTTCAACTATGGATTTAAGGTGAAATCTGTCTTCTATTAGAAAAAGAGAAAGACGGTTTAAACCACAGCATTGAAAGAGCCTCCTCATCATAGATGATGATAACATCAGAACTGATGACTAGAGGCGGTCGTGGGGACTCCTTTCCTTGGTGGTTCTGGACTGGAGCGCATCTGGGCTGAGCCCAGTTACATCCTGGCACAGTGTGGGTGGGTTGGGATGGCCAGGACAGCTGGCAGTGGTCGTGATGGGTGCTGGGGATGCTGAGTAAATGGTACTTGAGTTCCCTTCTAGCTGTAAACTTCTCTGATCTCAGACAGCAGAGTGGCTGTGTTAGAGTGGATTAAACCTATCAACAAATGGTCAGGTCCAAGGTGGAGCATCTTCACTGCTGCAGGAACTGCCCTTGGGTACCTCCACATTGTTCCTCGGAGCTTTGGTGGTGAGGGCTGTGGTGGGGTGTCTCTCCCGTAACTTCTTACCTCACATCCCACCTGGTCCACATTTCCTTTGTCAAAGTCAATGATCATCCTGATGGAGGGGAAACATTGCTGCTCTGCCTTAGGCTCCCCTGTGGTTTATGTCAGCCTGGTTCCATTTATTACCAAAAGTCTACACAGACAATTAGATATCCAGCCCGAGGAGCTTCTCACTGATTAGCTTCCAGCCCCTTCCCCACCTTACACACACACTGAGCACTGGGTGCACCCAGGAGCCCCACTTCCCATTCATCCACCCCTGTGAGTCCCTGGAAGCCTGGGCATTTGGTCTTTGCAAACATTTTGCTCACATATGGCTTGTGCCAGGCTCTTGAGCCTTTGCAAGTGCTGTTTCCTCCACTCTCGAATCTTCCTCAGAGCAGCCTCCTCGTGTTTTTCTTCAACCAGCTTTTTCTCTTGCAAAATTCAGACAAGAATTTTTCTTTGGGCAGAGAGGTGCTGTACCATAGAGGATAAGCAGAGGGCTGTGTGGTCGGGTGTACCAGGTTCAGATTCTAGCTCTGCCGCTCATTAAGTTCCATGGGCAAGATGCTTAATCACGCTGAGCCTTAGCTTCTTCTCTGTAACATGGAACGACTAAGGACCTGTTTCACAGGGTCGTTGAAAAGTAATGGGGTCATCCGTATAAGGACTTAGCGCCTTCCAGGGAAATGCTCAGTGAGTGGCCAACAACACTATAATCATGGCAAGGCTTCTGAGGATGACTAGACATGAACTCTGCATTCATTCTCCCAACGCTTTGTGGAACAAGATGTCCTGCGTTGCACACAGCTTGATGCATGGTTTGGAGTTGTTTTCTGGTTGCTTCGTGTGTGCAGGTTTAGACTCAAATGACCTGTGAACCCTTTGAAGCTGGGACTATTATTCCTTCCCCTACCCCCATTCCGTGCATCCCAAGCCTAGTTTAATATTGTGAATCTTGGAATCTTGCCATGTTGCTGATGACGGTAAAATAAATACCCTCTCCTGTGTTACGGAGGAGTACTCAGAATTCAGCTTCTCACGGGGCTTCTCTGTTGGCGCAGTGGTTGAGAGCCCGCCTGCCGATGCAGGGGACACGGGTTCGTGCCCCGGTCCGGGAAGATCCCACATGCCGCGGAGCGGCTGGGCCCGTGAGCCATGGCCGCTGAGCCTGCACATCCGGAGCCTGTGCTCCGCAACGGGAGAGGCCACGACAGTGAGAGGCCCGCGCATACTGCAAAAAAAAAAAAAAAGAATTCAGCTTCTCTGCCCTCTCAGAGGATGTTATCATCTCACGAGGGTTAAAGCGTTAGGGATCTGAAATGCCTGCAGGCCTGCCCAGATACCGGGCAGCTTGGATGCTGCATGGAACACAAACCCACCTGGAACCGTGCTGCTCACGGAAAGGACGATTACACACATGCTCCCAACAAGAACTGTAGGATACGTTGCCCTGTCATTTCCTCCCAAAGATCCACCACAAGCAAGAATGCCCTCGCAGACAGCAAGAGTCCCCAGCCCACTTAGTAGCAGACAGCCTTCCTCAGAGGGTGTGGTTGAACAGCAACGGTCAGCTCCCTGGCGGAGAGCAAGCAGGAGAGAGCCATTCACGGGCCCGTCAGCCAAGGAGGAAAAAGCAACTGAGGCAGGCTCTGTGCTGCCCACGCAGGGGAGTCTGAGCGTGGCACCCCTCTCCTGGTAGCACAAGACTGGGGGCCTGGGGAGCAAGGATGTCTGTTAGCAGGGGTGGCCTTTGCTAAATCTGGGTGTATACTTCCAAAGCTGTGGAATATTTGGATTATACTCAGAGGTTTAGAAAATCTCTCAAAGGTGTGTGTGTGTGTGTGTGTGTGTGTGTGTGTTTCTGGGCATTTCTGCCAAAGGAAGAAAGTACCAGGATGAATACTGAGGAACCCTATAAATGATCAGAGCAAGAGGTATTTTTAAAATTCCATCCTGAAATAAGCGGTACTTGGCCATTCATGTGCTAAACAGAAAGACTCCCTTTGGGGACTTTATCTGGGACACTGTTCTGATAATCTGCTGGCAGCAGGGGGTGGGGTACACACAGACTTCCCAGGTGCAGGGGCAGTGGGGGCTGCTAAGCCTGGAAGCTGGGGTAAGAGTTAGCTGGGGCTCTGCTGAGGAAGCACTGGAGGAAGCTCTAATCTAAAACTGGCTTTGGCTGTGTGGAGGAGGGAACCAGGGGTAGAGTCAGAACAATAGAAAGCCTTCTGTTTACTGAGTGCTTGCCATATGTCAGGCAATACTTTACATATACTAGTGATACCTCACAGCCTTTGAGGTAAGTGCTAATTACCCCCATTTTACAGATGGGTAAACTAAGGCTTAGAGATGCAGTAAAGTGCCCAGATGTCACATGGCGAGTAATAGGCAGAGCCGGGGTTTGAATGCGAGCAGTCGACTCCAGAGGCCCTGCTCTTAACCTCTGCACTCCTCTGCTCCAGCCTCACACATACATACCCCTCTGCCTCCTGCCCTCCCCGGCCTTCCCCTTCTGCTTCCCTCTCTAGACTGGGAGCTCTCTCGAGGCAGGAACAGTGTCTCACTTGAACTTTGTTTTCCTAGCAGCTGGCACAGTGCCTGTCGTATAGCAGTGACAGCCACTCAGTGTTTTGTGAAGGGGCAAATACGTGATTGGATGAAATAAGGGGTATATGGATGACATAGAAACCTGGACCCCTTCCAGGGAGCTCATTGTTATGAGGCAGCCGTCACAGTAGTTTCCCCTATTTGCTGTCCAGAAGAGGCACCTGGTCTCCCGAGAAGCAGGGATGCCCTGCCTGGTACCCTCTCTCTGGCTCTATTGTTGCTATGGTAACTGCTGATCTAAGCACTAGCTGTTCTGCAAAAGGACCAGGAAAGCAGAGGGGGCAGAGGGGCCAAGGAAAGATACCCCTTCCTATTCCCTCAAACTGGGGCCAGTGCTGCAGACCCCCTTTGGTTAGGTGCACAGACATTTCCTGAGCATTTGCCTGGCCCTAAGGTAGGTGTGGAGGTCCTGCAGGTCCCACACTGTGTGCTAAAGGAGCCCCCAGGGAAGACAGACTAATGTGTGATTGAGTGTGGCAGAGGAGGTACTAGAGGGACAGCCTCACTATCAGTGGGAGAACCACGAAGTAGGAGTTTGGCTGTAAGGGGCCCTCCTAAGAGCAAGGGTAGAGACCTCCCTGGTGGTCTAGTGGGTAAGACTCCACACTCCCAATGTAGGGGGCCCAGGTTCGATCCCTGATTGGGGAACTAGGTCCCATGTGCCACAACTAAGAAGTCCGCATGCCACAACGAAGACCCGGTGCAGCCAAAATAAAATAAATAAAAATAATAGATAAATAAATAAATGTTAAAACATGGGAGAAAATTTTTTTAAAAAGAGCAAGGGTAATAATCGCTACCTTTTTTAAAAAATTAGTTAATTAATTATTGGCTGTGTTGGGTCTTCATTGCTGCGCGGGCTTTCTCCAGTTGAGGCGAGCAGGGGCTACTCTTCCTTGTGGTGTGCGGGCTTCTCGTTGTGGTGACTTCTTTTGTTGCGGAGCACAGGCTTCTAGGCGCACAGGCTTCAGTAGTTGTGGCATGCAGACTCAGTAGTTGTGGCTCACAGGCTCTAGGACGCAGGCTCAGTAGTTG